>NC_080023.1:127655097-127803079 GCF_030020395.1 Manis pentadactyla
TTTAGTATCTTACTGTCTAACTTAACTTGCTTATTGAGCTTTTATAAATGCTGTCTGATGATTCTTTACTTCTCTCCCTTCTTATTCCTCCTCCTCCATTCTTTATATGTTGGTTGTTTTATTCTGTGCTCTTTTGTGGGTAGTTGATTTTATCTTTTGCCTTTAGTTAGTATTTGGTTGGTCTGCTTTCTTTGCTGTGATTTTATTTTCTCTGGTGACATCTGTTTAGTCTTAGGAGTGCTCCTGTCTAGAACAGTCCCTCTAAAATACCCTGTAGAGGTGGTTTGTGGGAGGCAAATTCCCTCAACTTTTGCTTGTCTGGGAATTGTTTAATCCCTCCTTCATATTTAAATGATAATCATCCTGGATACAGTATCCTTGGTTCAAGGCCCTTCTGTTTCATTGCATTAAATATATCATGCCATTCTCTTCTGGCCTGTATGGTTTCTGTTGAGAAATCTGATGATATCCTGATGGGTTTTCCTTTGTAGGTGACCTTTCTCTCTCTTTGACTGCCTTTAATACTCTGTCCTTGTCCTTGATCTTTGCCATTTTAATTATTATCTGTCTTGGTGTTGTCCTCCTTGAGTCCCTTCTGTTGGGAGTTCTGTGTACTTCTGTGATCTGATCGATTATTTCATCCCCCAGTTTGTGGAAGTTTTCAGCAATTATTTCTTCAAATACACTTTCTATCCCTTTTTCTCTCTCTTCTTCTTCTGGTACCCCTATAATGCAGATATTGTTCCTTTTGGATTGGTCACACAGTTCTCTTAATATTGTTTCATTCCTGGAGATCCTTTTATCTCTCTCTGTGTCAGCTTCTATGCGTTGCTGTTCTCTGGTTTCTATTCCATCAATGGCCTCTTGCATCTTATCCATTCTGCTTATAAATCCTTCCAGAGACTGTTTCATTTCTGTAATCTCCCTCCAGATGTCATCCCTTAGCTCTTGTATGTTTCTCTGCAGCTCCGTCAGCATGTTTATAATTTTTATTTTGAATTCTTTTTCAGGAAG
This sequence comes from Manis pentadactyla, assembly GCF_030020395.1. Taxonomy (NCBI): domain Eukaryota; kingdom Metazoa; phylum Chordata; class Mammalia; order Pholidota; family Manidae; genus Manis; species Manis pentadactyla. Next base: position 127,656,112 of record NC_080023.1, read on the forward strand.
ACTGGTTAGGTCTTTCTCCTTCTCAGGGGTTAACTCTGTGATTTTGGTCTTTCTCAAATTCTGCCTTTTTATGGCGATAGAGATAGTTTGTGGAGTTGGTGCGAGTGATGGCTGGGAGAATGTCCCTTCTTGTTGGCTTGTGGCTTTCCTCTCCTGGGAGAACAGCGACCTCTAGCAGCTTGTCCTGGACAGCTCTGTGCAGATGGGGCTTCTGATTCTTGCCCGGCTGCTATGGAGTTAAACTCCTCGGTTGCTGTGGAGTTAAGCTCTGCGGTTTCTATGGGCGTGGCCTTCCACAGGCTGCTGCTCCAATATCGTGGACTCGTGTCAGAGGGGAAATGGCCGGGAGGCTGTTCATCTCCATGAAGGTCCTCCGACGTGTGCTGCTGCCCAGGGGCTTAGGGTGCCCAGAGTTCCCCAGGATTCCCAGCTGCCAGGCTGAGTGTCCCGGACCACTTCCGTCCAGCTGTGGGATCCCTGTCCCTTTAAGACTTTCAAAAATCACTCACTTTTCTTTGTCCCCAGGGTCCCAGCTGCAGGAACCTGATCACAGGGGAACCTGTTCCCCCAGTATCCAGCACCCCACGCTTGCACTGTGTGTCTGCACTTTGTTGTGAATGGCTAGGGCTGGGTATTTAGCAGTCCTGTCCTCCCTCTCACTCCCTGCTCCGACTCCTCTCCTCCAGCCAGGAGCTGGGTTGAGGGGCACTCGGGTCCTGCCTGGCCGTGGCTTGTATCTTACCCCTCTTGTGCGGTGCTGGGTTCTTGCAGGTGTGGGTGTAGTCTGGCTGTTGTCCTGTGTCTTCTGGTCTCTCTTTTAGGATTAGTTGTATTTGTTGTATTTTCAAAAATATATGTGGTTTTGGGAGGAGATTTCCGCTATTCTACTCATGCTGCCATCTTGGCTCCACCCCCAGGAGGGGGGATTTTAAGTTTTGTTTAAGAGAAAGTAAAATCTTTGTTATGAAGAAGCCTAGATTTAGGGTTGCAAACATTTTCAAATATATTAGTAGCATATTAAAAAAAACTGACATAAGTCAATAATAATTCTCTTTTCAGTGTGTTCACTTTCCCTCATTTTGATGGGTGGTATGTTTCAATGCTTTTCCCCATTATTATAATGTAGAATGCAATTAAGGAAGTATCACTACTAAAGTAATCCTTCCCTTCTATTAATCCTCTGTAATAATGAATAATTAGTCATAAAGAAAAGGAGATTAAAATGAAGAGGCTTAGTCAAACCCTAAAAACTATAGGCTGAGCAGATATAACTGCAGTTGTGTGATTGCAAGAATACCTTTGCATGAAGCTAATAGATGAAGAACATATTAGACACTCCCATATGTTCAGTGCTTTCAGCATGCAATTGTGTTAATGGAAGGTCTATAATGCTGCATAGCTAAACATATTAGTGCAAACTCAACCTCCCCAAAGTGAGAAAATATACATGAGGCCAAAAAAATTGTTGGATTGCTTTGAATAAGAATTAGGCTCAAAACGAAAAATGTTTCCTTAATCTCTTTCACTGTTATCCTCTGTCATCAGATTTACCATCCCAGAAGTCTAGATGGAATCATAAAACCTAGAGAAATTGTAAACGCAGATAAAAATTCCAGCAGGTTTATTTTTGAAACCTGATTTCTGTAAGCTCCTCTGGAAAAATCCCTCATCATCACTACTCTCAGAATGCATCTAACTGGAGAATTCCAATGTAGCTGGTTTTTCCCAAGACAATGTTATATAAGGGTCTCCAATAAAGTCTTGCCTAATATACTAGATGCATTCCTGAATTGTTAACTCATGCCATCAAAACAAAACTCAACATTCAGAGAAGTGTGTTTTTCTTCTGTAGTTCCCTGACTCCTTCCATTTTTTATGATAATTTCATGATTATTTCCAGCCCACCAGGAGATGGTACTCTGGTGGTTGAGAACCATTATACCTCAAATGTATGTTTCTTCTCTCTCACAGCCTCAAAAGACAATTTACATCTCGCGTCTGGGACACTTGAGTTTTTTACTCATAAAACAGAGGTTTCTCTTCAGGCATGCATTCATCTCTGCTGAAGGCATGATTCTTTCTGAACATGGGTACATTATGGCCATTAAACATGACCATTGTTACTTAATGTTTTCTTGTTTAAAGACACAAATATGGAAGTAGAATTTAATGTGTTTATTTCACCTAGGAGTTGACTCCCAGGTTGTCTTAGCCCAGGCCCATCAACATTCATCATATTTCAGCACTTCCTCATCTGAAAGGACAAATGAAAGTATTTTCTAGATGTTGCTACTGACAACAGAAAGTATTAGGAAGTAGGTCACTCTGATACCACTTACACCATATTTCATTAATCCTTCTAAGGCCTTAAAGAGTTTTGTTTTAAACATTTGTGTCCCATATGATGATGGTCCTGTCAGTTCTCAGCTATATACTTCTCAAGAGCTTTTCATTGTTCAGATGATTCAGTATAAGAACATAAAATAAGCAAATTCTTAAGTCTACATGATGTTTGGAGAAAGAAAAAACTCTTCTTTCTATGCACATGTGATGATCTTAGGATGACACACAATGCTTGGCATGAACAATAAAACATTAGAATAAACAGGAAAAATGAATGAAATCATCCTCAGTTTCATTTCACTCCAAAACCTTTTATTTTTGTCATGTATCTTCCAGATCTTTCCTATAATTGCAGTCATACTTTACCTATTATGTATTGTGTGTTTTTAAAAAATCACAGATATTTTCTGTAGTCTTACCTTGCTTACATAATTAAGGTAATTGTTCTCTTATTGTTGAATACTCAATGCTTTTTCTTTTTCAGTTTTTTTTCCTATTGCAGATAGAAACATCTGTCTTGCATCTGTCAAAATATTTCCTTAGGAAAACTTCTCTAGCATAGGATTACTTTGTCAAAGGACATGAATATCTTCATAGCTTTTACTAAATGTTATCCCCATAAAAAGGAGTTATGCTAAGAGAATCAAGATGGCGGCATGAGTAGAGCAGCAGAAATCTCCTCCCAAAACCAAATATATATTTGAAAATACAACAAATACAACTAATCCTAAAAGAGAGACCAGAAGACACAGGACAACATCCAGACCACATCCACACCTGCGAGAACCCAGTGCCTCACAAAAGGGATAAGATACAAACCCCGGCCCAGCGGGACCCGAGCACCCCACACCCCAGCTCTGGGCAGGAGGAAAGGAGTCGGAGCAGGGAGGGAGAGGGAGCCCAGGACTGCTAATCACCCAGCCCCAGCAATCAGCACCAGAGCGCAGACACAGTGCATGCGTGGGGTGCTGGATACTAGGGAAACAGGACAGTAAGACCTGTGAGCGGGTCCCCATAGCCGGCACACCTGGGACAAAGAAAAGTGAGTGCTTTTTGAAAGTCTTACAGGGACAGGGACCCCACAGTTGGACGGAAGTGCCCTGGGACACTTAGCCCTGCAGCTGCGAACCTCAGGGAGCTCTGGGTGCCCGAACCCCCACAGTGCAGCTCGGAGGCCCCTCACTGCAATAAACAGCCTCCCGCCTGTTCCCTCTCTGACGCGGCTCTGCCATATTGGAGCAGCCTGAGGCCGACCTTGCGCACAGCAACTGCAGAGCTAAATAAACTCCATAGTGGCGGGCAAGATAAGAAGCCCCATCTGTACACAGCTGCCCAGCACAAGCCGCTAGAGGCCGCTGTTCTCCCAGGAGAGGAAGGCCATAAACTGGCAAGAAGGGACTTTCTCTTACCCAACACATGTGCCAGCTCCCCAGAAATATATCTATTGCCATGAAAAGGCAGAAGAAATTGATACAGACCAAGATCACAGAGGCAAACCCTGAGAAGGAGATAGACCTAACCAGTCTTCCTGAAAAAGAATTAAAAATAAAGCTCATAACCATGCTGATGGAGAGGCAGAGAAATATGCAAGAGCTAAGGGATGAAGTCCGGAGGGGGAGATTACAGATGTCTGGAGGGAGATTACAGATGTCGAGAGGGAGATTACAGAAATGAATCAATCTCTGGATTTATAAACAGAATGGATAAGATGCAAGAGGCCATTGATGGAATAGAAACCAGAGAACAGGAACGCATAGAAGCTGATGCAGAGAGAGATAAAAGGATCTTCAGGAATGAAACAATATTAAGAGAACTGTGTGACCAATCCAAAAGGAACAATATCCACATTATAGGGGTACCAAAAGAAGAAGAGAGAGAAAAAGGAATAAAAAGTGTCTTTGAAGAAATAATTGCTGAAAACTTCCGCAAACTGGGGGAGGAAATAATCGTTCAGACCATGGAAGTGTACAGAACTCCCAACAGAAAGGATCCAAGGAGGAAAACACCAAGACACATAATAATTAAAATGGCAAAGATCAAGAACAAGGACAGAGTTTTAAAGGCAGCCGGAGAGAGAAAAAAGGTCAACTACAAAGGAAAACCCATCAGGCTATCATCAGACTTCTCAACAGAAACCTTACAGGCCAGAAGAGAATGGCATGATATACTTAATGCAATGAAACAGAAAGGGCCTTGAACCAAGAATACTGTATCCAGCACGACTATCATTTAAATATGAAGGAGGGATTAAACAATTCCCAGACAAGCAAAAGTTGAGGGAATTTGCCTCCCACAAACCACCTCTACAGGGTATTTTATAGGGACTGCTCTAGATGGGAGCACTTCTAAGACTAAATAGATGTCACCAGAGAAAATAAAATCACAGCAAAGAAAGCAGACCAACCAAATACTAACTAAAGGCAGAAAATAAAATCAACTACCCACAAAGGCAGTTAAAGGAAGCACAAAATAGCACAGAATAAAAAAAAAACAACATATAAATAATGGAGGTGGAGGAATAAGAAGGAAAAAAATAAAGAATGACCAGACAGTGTCTAAAATAGCTCAATAAGTGATTTAAGTTAGACAGTAAGATACTAAAGAAGCCAATCTTGAACGTTTGGCAACCATGAATCTAAAGCCTACAATGGCAATAAGTACATATCTTTCAATAATCACCCTAAATGTAAATGGACTGAATGCACCAATCAAAAGATACAGAATAATAGAATGGATAAAAAAGCAAGACCCATCTCTATGCTGCTTACAAGAGACTCAATTCAAACCCAAAGACTATAGGAACAAAGAAAGACTGAAGGAACAAAACAGTAGCAGAATCATAGAACCTAAGAATGGACTAACAGTTACCAAAGGGAAAGGGACTGGGGAGAAAGGGAGGGATAAGGATGGGGAAAAACAAAGGGGACATTACGATTAGCATGTATAATGTGGGAGGGCATGGGGAGGGCTGTGCAACACAGAGAAGACAAGTAGTGATTCTACAGCATCTTACTACACTGATGGACAGTACTGTAATGGGGTTTGTGGGGGGGATTTGGTGAAGGGGGGACCCTAGTAAACATAATATTCTTCATGTAATTGTAGATTAATGACAACAAAATTAATTTTTAAAAAGGAGTTATGCTGATTTGAAATCCTCTTTGCTACTTATTTGTATCTAAACTTAACTCTCACCTCAGATGACATAAAATGGGAACTCTGAATTACATTTCTTTCTTTACTGGCAGAAGCACCTATCTTTGATTTAGCTATGCTTCATTTTTCCCATCTCTCTTTTGCATTTCTTTGTTTAAGTTGACAGCAACAGCAGTTTATGAGCTTACTGTTACTTTCATCTGCACTTAAGTAAAATAACAGAGGAAAACACTCAAGGAAGACAGAGGAAGTATCATTTACTCTTTGTTTTTGGTTGAACATTTTCCTGACTTTCTTCTATGATGTAATGAAAAACCCCAAGTATCTTATGAAAAGCCTATACAATAAGTTAATAAGCCAGCTGTTAGTTTCTTTGATCTTTTCCATAGTCTTTTTGGTCTCTATTTCATTTATTTCTGCTCAATCTTAATTAATTCATTCTTTCTACTAACTTTGGGCTTCACTTATTCTTCTTTTTCTAGTCCTTGAGGTGTAAAGTTAGGTTGATTTCAGTCTTATTTCTTGAAATAGGCATTTTTAGCTATGAACTTCCCTCTTAGAACTGCTTTTGCTGCATCCCAGAAGTTTTGGTATGTTACATTTCCATTTTCATTTGTCTCAGGTTGTGTTTTGTTTTTTTTTATTTCTCTTTTGATCTTTGACCCACTGGTTATTCAATAGTATGTTGTTTAATCTCCACATCCATATGGATGAATTTTCCAGTTTTCTTCATGTAATTAATTTCTAATTTCATACTATCATGGTTGTAAAGGATGCTTGATATATTTAAATAATCTTAAATTTATTAAGACTTGTTCTATGGCCTAAAAACATATCTTTGAAAATCTTCCATGTGTTCCTAAATAGAATGTATATTCCAGTGCTTTTTGATGGAATTTCTATAAATATCTATTATGTTCATTGAGTTAATTTGCATTTAAGACTAATGATTTTCTGTCTGGATGATATATCCATTGATAGAAATGGGGTATTAAAATCTTCTACTGTTATTGTATTGCTATTCATTTCTCCTTTTAGATCGCTTAATGTCTGCTTTATATATTTAGATGCTCCTATGTTGGGTACATAAATATTTACAAATGTTATATCTTGTTGGATTGACCCCTTATAACTTTGTAATGTCCTTGTCTCTTACGGCAGTCTTGGTTTCAAAGTTTGTTTTGTCTGACATAAATATAAATACTCAAGCTTTCTTTTGGTTTCCATTTGTGTGAAATATCTTTTCCCATCCCTTCATTTTCAGTCTATGTGTTCTTACATCTGGAGTGAGTCTCCTGTAGGCAGCACATAGGTGAGCCTCATTTTTTTAACCACTCATCTGTTCTAAATCTTTTGATTGGTGAGTTTCATCCATTTACATTTAAAGTGATTACGAGAGCCAATAATTATTGATAGTGAAAAATATGCAATTCTATTGTTTCCTTTACTTCTCTTGACCTCTTCCTTTATGGGTTGATGACTTTTTTAATGGTATGCTTATATTCCTTTCTTTTTCTCTTTCATGCGTTTATTATAGATTTTGCCTTGTGGTTATCATGAGGCTTACATATAACAACTTATATTTATAATAGTCTATAAGTTGATAACAACATAAGTCTGATTCCATGTAAAGTTCAACATTTTTGCTCTACCCCCATGTTTTCTGTTTTTGATGCTACATTTTACATCCTTTTATCTTAATTGTTGTAATCACAGTTATTTTTACTATTGTCTTTTGACCTTCCTAGTACCTTAATAAGTGATTAAGCATCACTACTTTTACTATATATTTACCTTTCTAGTGATATTTCTTCTTTCATAAGTGGTCTTGTTATTAACTAGCACCCTTTCTTTTCAACTTAAACACATCCCTTTAACATTTCTTGAAAGACGAGTTTAGTGCTGATGAATGCCTTTATATTTTTCCTGTCTTCATAAATCTTTTTCTTTATTTTGCTATCATAAATGTACAATTACATAAACAACCTTATGGTTACTAGGCTTCCCCTATAATCAAGTCCCCACCACATATCCCATTACAGTCGTTGTCCATCAGCGAATTAAGATGCTATAGATTAACAACTTGTCTTCTCTGTGTTACACTGCCTTCCCCGTTTCCCCTGCCCATACATTATACATGATAATTGTAATGCCCCTTTTTACCTCTTATCCCTCCCTTCCCACCCATCCACCCCAATCCGTTTCTCTTTGGTAACTGTTAGTCCATTCTTGGGTTCTTTGTGTCTGCTGCTATTTTATTCCTTCAGTTTTTTCTTTGTTCTTATACTCCACATAGAAGTGAAATCATTTGATACATGTCTTTTTCCACCTGGCTTATTTCACTGAGCATAATACCCTCTAGCTCCATCCATGTTGCAAATGGTAGGATTTGTTTTCTTCTTATCATTGAATAATATTCCATTGTATATATGTACCACATCTTCTTTATCCATTCATCTACTAATGGACACTTGGGTTGCTTCCATTCCTTGACTATTGTAAATAGTGCTGCAATAAACATAAGTGTGCATATGTCTTTTTCAAGCGAGGCTGCTCCATTCTTAGGGTAAATTCCTAGGAGTGGAATTCGTGGGTAAAATGGTATTTCTATTTTTAGTTTTTGACTAATCTCCATACTTCTTACAACAATGGTTGAACTAGTTTACATTCCCACCAGCAGTGTAGGATGATACCCTTTTCTCCACATCCTTGCCTGCATTTGCTGTTGTTTGTCTTTTGGATGTTGGCCATCCTAACTGGTGTGAGGTGATATCTCGTTGTGGTTTTAATTTGCATTTCTCTGATGATTAGCAATGTGGAGCATCTTTTCATGTGCCTGTTGGCCATCTGAATTTCTTCTTTGAATTAGTGTCTGTTCAACTCCTCTGCCCATTTTTTGTTTGGCTAATTTGCTTTTTGTTTGTTGAGGTGTGTGAGCTCTTTATATAATTTGGATGTTAACCCCTTATGGGATATGTCATTTATGAATATATTCTCCCATACTGTAGGATATCTTTTTGTTCTACTGAAGTGTCCTTTGCTACGGAAGTTTTACAGTTTGATATAGTCCAACTTGTTCATCTTTGTTTTTGTTTCCCTTGCCCAGGGAGATACGTTCATGAAGAAGTTGCTCATGTTTATGTCCAAGAGATTTTTGCCTATATTTTTTTCTAAGAGTTTTATGGTTTCATGACTTACATTCAGGTCTTTGATCCATTCTGAGTATACTTTTGTTTATGGGGTTAGACAATCCAGTTTCATTCTCTTGCATACAGCTGTCAAGTTTTGCCAACACCAGCTGTTGAAGAGTCCATCATTTCCCCATTGTATATCCATGGCTCCTTTATTGTATATTAATATAACATATATGCTTGTGTTTATGTCTGGGCTCTCTAGTCTGTTCCATTGGGCTATGTGTCTCTTCTTTTGCCAGGACCAAATTGTTTTGATTACTGTAGCTTTGTAGTAGAGCTAGAAGTCAGGGAACTAATTCCCCCTGCTTTATTCTTCTTTCTCAGGATTGCTTTGGCTATTCGGGGTCTTTTGTGGTTCCATATGAATTTTCTTACTATTTGCTCTTGTTCATTAAAGAATGTTGTTGGTTTTTTTTATAAGGATTACACTGAATCTGTAGATTGCTTTAGGAAGGATGGCCATTTTGACAATACTAATTGATCCTATCCATGAGCATGGGATGTGTTTCCATTTATTGGTATCTTCTTTAATTTCTCCCATGAGTTTCTTGTAGTTTTCAGAGTATAGGTCTTTCACTTCCTTGGTTAGGTTTTTTCCTAGGTATTTTATTCTTTTTGATACAGTTGTGAATAGAATTGTTTTCCTGATTTCTCATTAGTGTATAGGAATGCAACAGATTTCTGTGTTTTAATTTTGTATCCCACAATGTTGCTGAATTCAGATATTAGATCTAGTAGTTTTGGAGTGGATTCTTTAGGCTTTTTAATATACAATATCATGTCATGTGCAAACAGGGACAGTTTGTACTTCTTCCTTACCAGTATGGATGCTCTTATTTCTTTGTGTTATCTGATTGCTGTGGCTAGCACCTCCAGAACTATGTTGAATAAAAATGGGGAGACTGTGCATCCTTGTCTTGTTCCCAATTGTTAAGTATAATGTTCACTGTGGATATGTCATATATGGCCTTTATTATGTTGAGGTACTTGCCCTCTATACCTATTTTGTGGAGAGTTTTTATCACGAATGGATGTTGAATTTTGTCGAGTGCTCTTTTAGCATCTATGGAGATGATCATGTGGTTTTTGTCCTTCTTTTTGTTGATGTAGTGGTTGATGTTGATGCATTTTCAAATGTTGTACCATCATTCCCTGGGATAAATCTTACTTGATCATCATGGATGATCTTTTTGATATATTTTTGAATTTGGTTTGCTAATATTTTGTTGAGTATTTTTGCATCTATGTTCATCAGGGATATTGGTCTGTAATTTTCTTTTTTGTGTGTGTGGTGTCTTTGCCTGGTGTTAGAGTGATGTTGACCTCATAGAATGAGTTTGGGAGTATTCCCTCCTGTTCTACTTTTGGGAAAACTTTAAAGAGGATGGGTATTAGGTCTTCACTAAATGTTTGATGAAATTCAGCAGTGAAATTCATCTGGTCCAGGAGTTTTGTTCTCAGGGAGTTTTTGATTACCAATTCAATTACCTTGCTGGTAATTAGTCTATACAGGCTCTCTGTTTCTTCCTAAGTCAACCTTGGAAGGTTGTATTTTTCTAGAAATTTGTCCATTTCCTCTAGGTTATTCAGTTTGTTACCATATAATTTTTCATAGTATTCTTTCATAATTCTGTGTATTTCTGTGGTGTCTGTAGTGATTTTTCCTTTCTCATTTCTGATTCTGTTTATGTATATAGTCTCTTTTTTTCTTGATAAATCTGGCTAGGGGTTTATCTATTTTGTTTATTTTCTCAAAAAAACAGCTCTTGCTTTCATTGATTCTATTGTTTTATTTTTTATTTTATTTATTCCTGATCTAATCTTTATTATGTCTCTCCTACTGACTTTGGGCCTCATTTGTTCTTCCTTTTCTAGTTTCATTAATTGTGAGTCTAGACTGTTCATTTAGGATTGTTCTTCTTTCCTGACGTAGGCCTGTATTGCAGTATGCTTCCCTCTTAGCATGGCCTTTGCTGCATCCCACAGATTTTTGCGGTGTTGAATTATTGTTGTCATTTGTGTCCATATATCGCTTCATCTATGTTTTTTTCTGGTCATTGATCCATTGATTATTTAGGAACATGTTATTAAGCCTCTATATGTTTGTGGGCACTTTTGTTTCTTTGTGTAATTCATTTCAAGTTTCATACCTTTGTGATCTGAGAAGCTGGTTGGTACAACTCCAATATTTTTGAATTAACTGAGGTTCTTTTTGTGGCCTAGTATATGATCTATTCTTGAAAATATTCCATGTGCACTTGAGAAGAATGTGTATCCTGTTGGTTTTGGATGGAATGTTCTGTAGATGTCCATTAGGTCCATCTCTTCTAAGACATTGTTCAGTGCCTCTGTCTCTTTGCTTCTTTTCTGTCTTGTTGATCTGTCCTTTGTAGTGAGTGGTGTTTTGTAGTTTCCTAAAATGAATGTATTGCATTTATTTCCCCCTTTAATTCTGTTAGTATTTGTTTCACATATGTAGGTGCTCCTGTGTTGGGTGCATAGATATTTAAAATAGTAATATCCTCTTTTTGGAATGACCCATTTATCATTATGTAATGTCCTTCTTTGTCTCTGGTTACTTTCTTTGTTTTGAAATCTAATCTGTCTGATACAAGTACTGCAACTCCTTTTTTCTCCCTATTAGTTGTATGAAATATATTTTTCCATCCCTTTACTTTCAGTCTGTGTATGTCTGGGTTTGAAGTGAGTCTCTTGTAGGCAACATATAGATGGGTCTTATTTTTTTATCCATTAAGTGACTCTATGTCTTTTGATGGGCACATTCAGACCATTTACATTTAGGGTGATTATTGATAGGTATGTACTTATTGCCATTGCAGGCTTTAGATTCATGATTCCCAAAGGTTGAAGGGTAATTCCCTTACTATCTAACTGTCTAATTAAACCACTTCATATGTTATTAGAAACACAACCTAAAGGTTCTTTATTTTCCTCCTCTGTCTTCCTTCTCCACACTTTGTATGTTATGAATCATATTCTGTTCTCTTTGTCTATACCTTGATTGTCTTTGGGGGTAGTTGATTTGATTTTGCATCTGCTTAGTAATTAATTGTTCTACTTTGCTGTAGTTTTATTTCCCTTGGTATCATCTATTTAGCCTTAGGAATACTTCCATCTAGAGCAGTCCCTCCAAAATGCACTGTAAAGGTGGTATATGGGAGGTAAATTCTCTCAACTTCTGCTGATCTGAAAATTGTTTAATCCCTCCTTCAAATTTAAATAATAACCTTTCTGTGTAGAGTATTCTTGGTTTAAGGACTTTCTGCTTTATTGCATTAAATATATCATTCCACTCCCTTCTTGCTTGTAAGGTTTCTTTTGAGAAATCTGATGATATCCTGGTGGGTTTTCCTTTGTATGAGATCTGTTGTCTCTCTTGTTGCTTTTAGAAGTCTTTCTTTATCCTTGATCTTTGCTAGTTTAATTATTGTATGTCTTGATGTTGTTTCACATATGTATAGGCAGCCAGGGTGATAGACCACCTTAAGCTCCAGAAATTTCCCAACCTGCTGGGCAGAGTGCACCCAGACAACCTTGTCCACCTATCCCTCCTCCCGCATAGCAAGCTCCTTGCAATCCCCGCACCTTCAGGTGCCCTCTCACTGCTAGGAAGCCTCTCACACTGCCTGCCTTTCCTTTGTCCCAGAGTGGCCGGATGTGGATGCCTGTCCTTCACAAACAGCCAGAATCTCAGCCTCTCAAGCAGTCCTCCTGTCCCACCTCCCCAACCACACCAACCTCCGGAGCACCACACAATGTAGGTTTGTGTTCCAAAGCAGACCCCCAGGGCTGGGTGTTTAGCAATTCTAGGCTTCCACCCTCTCCCCACTCTTTTCTCTTCCTCTCTACAATGATCTCGGGTGGGGAAAGGGCTCGGGTCCTGCTGGATCAAGGCTTTCGTGTGTTACCCTCTTTCATGAGATCTGCTCTGTTTGTGAGGTCTGTATACAGTCTGGTGCAGCCTTCTTTCCTGTCGTTGTATTAGGGCTAGTTGTATTAACTATATTTTCACACTACATGTGATTTGGGGAGGAATTCTCTGCCTCACCTCTCATGCAACCATCTTGAATCCTCATCTGCATAACTCTATATCTCTTTCACTTCTGAATGATAACTTTACAGTGTAGAGTATTCATGGTTTAAAGTTTTTTTCTTTCAGCACTTGGAGTGCCACTCTTTTCTGACCTGCAAAGTTTCTGCTGAAATATCTGCTGCCAATCTTGTAGGATTCCTTTGTATATAACAAGTTTTTGTTCTCCTGCTGGTTTTAATGCTTTTTTCATCCTTAATGTTTGACTTTACAATTATAATGTCTTACTGTGGGTCTCTTTGGGTTCCCCTTATTTGGAATGCTCTGGACTACCTAGACCTGGATATCTGTTTCCCTCCAGGTTAGGGAAGTATTCAGCCACTACTTCTTCATGCCTTTCTGTCCCTTTTCTTCTGGGAGCCCTATGATGCAAATGTTAGTCCATTTGATGTTTTCCTGTAAGGCCTCTAAGCTATCCTCAGTTTTTTTCTTTTGGCTGCTGTGCTTGGTTGTTATATTTTCTTTTGGCTGCTGTGCTTTGTTGCATTCCACTGCCTTCCCTTTGAGTTGACTAGTCTTTTTTCTGCTTCATATAATCTGCTTTTGATTCCCTGTGGCATATTTTTCATCTCAGTTACTGTACTTTTCAGCTGTTTGTTTCTTTTTCTGTAATTTCTATGTTGAGGTTCTCATTTGTTCATTCATTTTTTCCTGCAGTTCAGTGAATATCTTTATGGCCATTACTTTGAACACTTTATAAGGTAAATTATTTATCTCTTTTCATTAAATATTTTAATAAGGTTTTATCTTATCCTTTCCTCTAGAACATACTACTTGCTTCTTCACATTTTGTTTGAGTCTTTGTGCTGGTTTCTATACAGTAAATGAAATAACCACCTCTCCCATACTTGAAGGTGCAGCCTTGTATAGGAGATGAACCTTGTCATTCAACCCTGCCTCAGCTCCTCGTTCTGTCTCAAACTTCTGTTCTTGTCCCAGCAGCCTTTTTTAATTAGCTCCTAGTAGTTGAGGGTGTGCCAAGCCCTATCAGTGTCCCAGAAGGGAAGATTTCAGCACCTAGATTCAGGCTGACTGAAAGCCAGACTGTCAGTTTTCAGCTTTTAAAATATGCAAATATACACAGGACCACAAGTGTAAGCCCCACTGGCCACCAGAATTTTACAATCTAGAGATGTCCCTAAAACAGCAGCCACAGAAATCAGGGCTCCAGATGAATATAAGAGCTTGTTTATGGGTGACTCCAGCAAGCTGGAGCCAGGCAGAATAAGAGTAGCAAAATGGTATCCCGGCCTACATTATTTGAGAACAGCTCCATAGGTCACTAAATATGTGCCAAATCTGAAGCCTGCCCCTCCAGGAGAAACAAAGAGGACTCCTTTACAGAAAGATGGGGAGTGTGCCTCAGTCCACTATCTGTGTAGTGCCCTGTGGGTGGTACCTGCCAAGAACTGTTTCTCCCATTGCTGCAGTCTCGCCAAACCCATGTATGCAAGGCAGACAAGGAGAGAAGTTAAGGAATGCTACCTTTCTCTAACCAAGCTGCACTGCAAGCATAAGAACTTGCTTAAGTGTGCAGAATATACCTTAAAACAAAATGGTCTGAGAGAAGGTCCAGAATATAGCATATGAATTCTGAACCTGCTAAATCCAACATGACCTAAGTGATAGTATTATACGCAGGCAAAGGGTGCAGGAGGTACAAACTTGGGACAGAATATGTAGCCTATGCCAGAGGTCACCTGGAGACTGTGGCCTGAAAGAATGAGGGACTTCCAGAGTTTGAACTGGACAACCTGCTCAGCAGTAGCCGACCTTTGGGAAACTGCAGCAAAGTAGGCAGACCAGGGGAAGGCTGATCCAAACCTTAAAAAGTAAAAGATGTATGGAAAACTGATTGTATAACATATATAATCTCTATTTGTAAATGATTAGTACTCTGTAATTTCCTGAGTTTTATAGTAAAAGTAATTGTACACACACACACACACTCACACTCACACACTCACAAATAAGTGGCAGTCAAGCAGGTTGCAGGCTGACTTAGTTACACCAGTCCCCATCTGGCAATCTTGTTCATTTTGGGCAATGCCTAGAACTAACTCTGCTTCTAGTCATCATGCAAAGAGCAACCAGACTGCCCCCCGCTATGCTGCACTTTGATTCAGAGCCTTCTACAGTCATTTCACCTCTTGCTACCTCATTGCAGAAGAGAGTCCTGACTGTGTGTGCACCATAAGTGAAACCCAGGAGAACTGGAAGAAATAGGCTGGGAGAATAGTCCACACTTCTTTTTATTGCTGTGCCCAAAATATAGGTGTGATTAGAACAGGTTGAGAGTTGACTGCTTAATTAGTTTGGTACGGTTTAAGAGGATATTAGAAATCAGAGGGTATGTCCTAGGTCTGCACTAAGCCAGGCCGTCTGTGAAGTGCTGCAACAGAACTGTGCCTTCATGGGCACCATGAGGTCATTCAAAGGTGTGGTTTATGGATGAAGATGGTAGCATATTATTCTATTCAATTATCCTTCTAAAAACCATCACCACCACAAAATAAAGCTCTTCATTTAGGAAAAAGCACTATGTGTAATGATGAACTGGTACTTCTAAATGCTAAGTTTATACTGAAAGTAAATTATCATAACATTTAAAGAAATATAAGCAGCTAAGTTCTTTTCTCAGTTTTCCTTCCCTGTTAATAATGACTACTTGGTTGAGGTCTAATCACCTTCTCCATGCTTGGTTTCTCCCTGACTGACTCTTATTCTGTTCTTCTGATGCCCTTCCAGAGCTTTCCATGTCAAGTTGGTGTCAAAAGCCGAAACATTTTCCTTGTTACCATGGCTACCTTCCTTTACCCTGTGATGTAGGCTTGTGAGCCTGAGAATGTGGCTGGTCTACCAGATGTTCCTTTTCTCCCCGATCACTAACTCTGCATTACAGATACATGGCATTTATCCCAAAGGATTGACCTAAGAATGTGAAGAACTTAGAATAAATCTTTTTCACTACCCACAGCTCATACCTCATGACCAAGTATAGGCCACTTGGTCTGTCATCACAGAGGCAACACTCTTGTGACTTCTGTCAAGACTGTAAATGTCTGTCCCAGCACCAGGGAGTGGTATAGGCAGAGGATGATCTAGCTCATTAGTACTTGGGCCAAAAGTACTTAACTTGCCCAGACTATTTTAGATGCCCATTTATTAGTAAATTTGATGAGTGATGATAGTTGTATCCAGCCTTAGCTGAGTCAAACTTTGACTTTTCAGACACATAAGGAAATCGAATAGGAAGGTGGTTCTTTAATAATATCCACAAGCAATCCACAATATTAATAGCATTCTGTCACAAACCCAAGATTCAGAAGAAAAAAATGCATATATGTATATACACACACACATAACTATGTACATATACACATTATATGTAAACATACACACATCTATACTTTGCTTTTGTTAGCTTTATTTGACAATTATTTTTTATTGTTTTAAGATTTTTAATTTTTAGATAACTGTAAGGCTGGAGGTACTGGAGGGTGGAGGGTGAGGACAGTGCAGGTGGAGCAGAGATAGCACCAAGTAACTCTGTGCCATATGGGGAAGGAATGAACAGCTCTTCCTCGATTCCAGTCCCTTGACATGCTGACAAACCCTGGATGCAGACAACCTCCATCCAGAAGGAGGAGACCTCTGGCTGTCCATCACCCGACCCTGAGCCAATAAAAATTCCCCACATACCCCTAGCACAGTCCACTTCTCCTTCCCTTCCGTGTTCATTTAAAAACTCCCTGCCTGCCCAGCTGGGCGTGACTTCCACAGCCTGTGACTAGCCAGACTGGCAAACATCTCCCGAGATTGCGCTCAAATAAACTGGCTGGCCCTTTGTTGCCTCTCATCACCTGCTTATTTCAGTTAGAATTTATCTTATATTTGGTGTCGAAATCCTGGGAAGGAGCATGAGCGCAGGGCCCTGACCAGCCACCAGCATTCCTGCCCCCTCTTTCCCCGACCCGGGACCTCAGCCTGCTCTCCACTGTGTGGACTATTTTCTGGTGAGTCCCTCAGTTTCCCCTGGTCTGTTTCCCTTCCTAACTCCATTTCACCTGGTCCATTCAAAATTGTAGCTATGTCAGGTTGGGGCATCTGGCCCCTGGGCATCTGGCCCACCCACTGCAGACATCCAGCCTGCCCCTGGCCCTGTGGTGTGGGAGACATCCCTCACCCAGGCTCCCAGGCCGTCTCACCTTGGCACGCTTGGGACGCTGGGCACTCCTCTCAGTGGGATTAGTTAGGAGGGGGTGACGCAGACATGGGGAACCAGCCCTAAAAAGCAGAGGCTCAGACCCCATTGTGCTGTCCCATTTCTAATTTGGCTACTCTATATTTGTCCCAGGAAGTTCGCAAACAGAAGCTGGTCTTCCTTTGCTCTCAGGCCTGGCCTCAGTATCCCTTGGACAACCAATCTTGCTGGCCCCCTGAGGGAACTTTCGATTTTGGCCTCCTCACCGACTTGATTAATTATTGCCACCGGAGCAGGAAGTGGGGTGAAATTCCATATGTGTAGGCTTTTTTGAACTTTGCGTGCCCACCCAGATCTGTGTGTTACGTGTACTCCTTCCCAAGTTTTGTTGGCCCAGGCCTCTGCCAAGGACTGCTGATCTCTACCACTCCTATTACTGGGAGGCTCTTCTCTGATGGACTCAGCAGAAGATCTAGGCTACTCCCTTCCTGCTCCTTCAGGCCCACCATGGGGGCCAGCTCCATTCCTCAATGTTCATGTCCTCACCCCTCCTCCTCAATCTCTTTCTCTCTCTCTCTCCACCATCTTGTTCCCCTTCTCTTCCGGTCTCTCTGCCATCTTGTTCCCCTTCTTTTCTGGTCTCTCTGCCATGTTGTTCCCCTTCTCTTCTGGTCTCTCCACCATCTTGTTCCCCTTCTCTTCCAGTCGCACCGCCATCTTCCTTCACAGGTGCTGACTCCACTTCAGAAAAAAACAGATAAAACTCCCCAATATCCTGGTCCCCTACCTTCAAGTTCTGCTTTGATTCCCAGGTTGTATCCCCCATTGCCAGCGTTGCCTCCTCCTTCCCCTCCTTCAAACCCACTGCCGTCCTACTCGCCGTGGCTGGAGCCCAAATGGTCTAGCCCTCCCATAACCTGCTCTAAGTCACAGCAGTCTCAGGCTTATGTGATGGCTCCTCTGAGGTAGGTGGCAGTGGCTGAAGGGGTGGTGCAGGTTCATGTTCCCTTTTCCCTAGCAAACTTGTCCCAAGTGGAACAGCGATTGGGGTCCTTTTCCTCCAACCCTGTAATGTTTGTTAAACAGTTTAAATATCTCACTCGAGCTTACAAGCTCACCTGGCATGATGCACATGTAGTCCTCCAATCCAATTTAACCCCGGAGGAATATGACCATGTCACGGCTGCGGCACAGCACTGTGCCAATGAGGCCCATGCCACAGATGAATGGGAACCTATGGGCAGGGAGGCTGTTCCTCTATAGGAACCCCTGTGGGATTATAATTCTCCCAAGGGTAAGGCATGCCGGGATCGCATGGTTTGCTACTTGTTGGCGGATATGAACTAACCAAAAGGCCATCAATTATGATAAGCTTAGGGAAATTGCCCAGAGGCCTGATGAAAACCCATCAGAATTCCTCAAGTGCCTCAAAGAAACCCTAAGGGCTTTAACTAAGATTGACCTGGCCTCAGCATTGGGTTCCTCTCTCCAGGCCATGCATTTTATAACTCAGTCAGCTCCTGACATCAGGTACAAGCTTAAAAAGGCTGAGGATGGTCCCCAGACCCCACTAGGAGACCTGGTAGATATAGCATTTAAGGTTTTTCATGCCTGAGAGGATGAGAGTGAGAGGAGGTCAGCTGCCCGAATGGCGGGAAAGACTCGCGCCATAACAGCTGTTCTGCGACTGGCTCGTAGAGATCGTGGGGGGTGTCCCTGAAGATCGACTCGAACCTCTGGGCCCTTGCTTTCAGTGAAGCGAAGAAGGGCACCAGGCATGGAAGTGCCCCGACCCATGCAGACTGACCGAACCGTGCCCCAGCTGCATTAAGTGAGGTCATTGGAAAGTAGACTGTCCACTAGGGGGTAGTCCGCCTCTGGCAGCAGAGCCCCATGGGGGGCGGACGCCCTCAAAAGACTACCCTTCAGACCTGCTGGGCATCCTCGAAGATTAAAGGTACCTGGACTCAGACACCCCGATAACCCTTGCCAAGCCCAGGGCTAAGCTGTGGGTACCAGGTAAGCCCATCTCCTTCTTGGTGGACATGGAGGCTACCTAATCTGTTCTGCCCTCCTTCAAAGGGCTTTTATACCCTGCCAAGGTCTCCGTAGTTGGGGTCATGGGAACCGTCTCCAGGCATTTAGAGATGGGCCCGGTGGCCTGCACCTTCCAAGGCATCCTGTTCACCCATTCCTTTCTAGTCATGCCTTCCTGTCCTACCCCTCTGTTAGGATGGGATTTGCTCTATAAGTTAGGAGCCTCTATTTCCCTCCCACCTTTTGAATGCTTACAGGATGCCAGAGACTCCCTCATTGCTTTGGTCAGTGAAGGGGAGTTAGATGACGGGGACCTGAGTCTCCCAACTCCCTGGACTGCTGTCAATCCGGTCATGTGGAACATCTCCACCCCTGTGGTGGCAACCCACCACACCCCTGTTTTAGTACACCTTAAAGATCCATCCTGCTTCCCTCCTCAGCCTCAATTTCCTATTTTGCAAGCTCACCAAAAGGGACTACAGCCTATTGTTAATCGTCTGCTCTTATAGGGGCTTTAGGTACTGATTAACTCTCCATGCAATACTCCCATCTTGCCAGTAAAAAGGCCTTCTGAAGTGTATCACCTCATTCAAGACCTCTGAATAGTTAATGAGGCTGTTATTCCCTTACACCCAGTGGTGCCTAACCCATATACTCTTCTGTCTCAGGTCCCTTCTGGTACCTCTCATTTTACTGTACTGGACCTTAAAGATGCCTTTTTCACTATACCTCTCCACTCAGACTCACAGCTGCTATTTGCCTTCACGTGGGAAGACCCTGACACCCGTCTGTCTAGACAATTAACCTGGACAGTTCTACCTCAAGGTTTTAGAGATAGCCCCCATCTTTTTGGACAGGCCCTGGCAGAAGACCTATATGACACTCAATGGGCGAAAGTACTCTCCTCCAATACATAGATGATCTTTTACTTTGCAGCCCCTCAAAGGAGGCCTCGGTTCTGGACACCACATCCCTTCTTAATTTCCTGGCAGACATGGGATACAGGGTATTCCCTGCCAAAGCACAGCTATCTCTATATCAGGTTACATACCTTGGGCTGGCTCTAACTCCCACCACTAGAGCCCTAATGGTGGACCGAGTGGCTGCAATTAAAGCTCTCTTGCCACCTACTTCAGGAGCCAAGATACTACCCTTTCTAGGATTGGTGGGGTTTTACAGACATTGGGTGCCTAACTTTGCCCTTCTAGCCATACTGCCTTATGCAGCTGCTACAGAGATTCCTACCGAGGTGGCTTCTGCTTTCAATCAGTTGTAGGATGCGTTGCTCTCATCCACCCCCCATTGATGCTCCCTGACGTAACTAAGCCCTTTACCTTATATACAGCAGACATGGCAGGGGTGGCAACCGGAGTGCTGGTACAGCCAGTGGGGCCAGGGTACCGTCCTGTTGCCTTTCTCTCCAAACAGTTAGATACCACTGCCAGGGGGTGGCAGCCTTGCCTCCGAGCCCTGGCAGCTGTGGGAAGTCTGGCCTGAGAAGCCCTGAAATTAACTCTCCAACAGCCCATTACTGTGTATTCCCCACACTGGTTACAAGTTGTTTTGAGTCATAAATCCCTGGTCTCCTTCAGTCCTTCAAGAATACAAGAATTCCATCTTCTGTTCATTGAACATCCACAGGTATCCCTATAAGTTTCTCCACCCCTTAACCTAGCCTTCTTGCTTCCCATCAGTGATCAGGCGGATCAGCCCACTCATTCCTGTGTGGAGATTGTAGAGGCTCTTAGGAAACCTAGAGAAGGCCTACAAGACGTGACCCTCAAAGACACTGATTTGACTTTTTTCATGGACAGACGCTCAGTGAAGGGGAGTGATGGGGTGCAAAGGGCGGCCTATGCAGTGGTGACTGTCACAGGTGATTGCAAACCTACTCCCTTCTGAGACCACCTCCCAAAAAGCTGAATTAGTGGCTCTTACCCGGGTGTTACAGCTGGCAGCCAGGAAGAGGACCACAATTTATACTGACTTTAAATATGCCTTCCTAATTACACACACTCATGCTGCAATTTGGAAGGAAAGGGGCTTCCTTACCACTAAGGGAACCCTGATCATCAATGGCAGGGCAATCACCCACCTGCTACAGGCCCTACAGGACCCCAAGGAGGTGTCTATCATGCATTGTAAAGGACATCAGACTGGAAATGATCCAGTAACCAAGGGTAATGCATTGGCAGATGTCACAGCCTGACAGTTAACATCTGGTTCTAGCCAACCCTCTGTGCTGTTTCTTTCCCCCTCTCTACTGCCCCAATACCCCAATGACGAACAGCAACTGCTTCTACATCAATGGGGGGCATTGGGAGATCAGGGATGGATATACCTCGGTGGATGAATTGCCCTCCCCTGAGCCCAAGGCAGGGATATCGTATACAAAATTCAACAGTTTCTAACATTGGGCCAGAGGCCATGCACCAGTTTCTCTCCCCTATATTTGCCCCTTATGGTCTCCGCAGGGCAATAGATCAGGTGCACCAGACCTGCACTACTTGTCATCACATCTCATCTCAAGGTGCTCTGAGGACCCAGATGGCCCTCTACCAGATGAGGGGAATGGTCCCCAGACAAGACTGGCAGGTCGATTTCACCCACATGCCTAGGCATAAAAAGCTCTGGTATTTACTGGTTCTGGTTGATACCTTTTCAGGCTGGATCAAGGCCTTCCCCACTGACTGAGAGACTGCATCAGTAGTGGTGCAGGTGCTGGTAGAACACATCATTCCTTATTTCGGGCTCCCCACTTCACTCCAATCTGATAACGGACCTGCCTTCATCTCCCAGGTCACTCAGCTAACAGCTGAGGCTTTCAATATCTCCTGGAACCTCCGTATACCTCATCACCCCCAATCATTGGGTAAGGTTGAAAGAGCTAATGGTTCCTAAAATACCAACTAACTAAGCTGTCTCTGGAGGTAAAGCTCTCATGGCCCAATCTTCTCCCCATCATTCTTGCTTAGCTGCATGCTGCCCCCCGAGGACCGGCTGAACTAAGCGCATTTGAGCTAATGTATGGCAGGCCCTTCTTACTGAACACAGGCCTGCCCGCTACCTCTCCTCCTTTGGCCTCCTACCTTCCTTACTTTTCATTGTTGAGACATCTTCTCAAGGAACACGCAGACCAGCTCCTACCCCAACCTACATCATCCAACAACCCAGAGGATGCAGCAATCCTTCAGCCAGTGGATGAGGTACTTCTAAAAGAACTCCAGCCTCAATAGCTCCAGCTTCACTGGACAGGACCAAACACTGTAATCCTCACAACCCCCACTGCTGCCAAACTATCAGGACATCCTGCATGGTACCATATTTCCCAACTAAAGAGAGCCCCTCCCCCCAGTGTTTGGCAAGAAGAACAAGTTGGACCTCTACGGATCCAACTCCAATGGGCTCCTTGTTCTACTCCTCCTCTGACATAGTGAGGTAGCCTCACCTTCTCCCGTCAGGTTCCTTCAACAGTGCATAGCAGAAATGTCACACATAAAGGTCAATCAACTTTTGCTGCACAAGTACCCACCCCTCCTGACTGAGCCTCCCCCAGCCATCAACCAACGTTAAAACCCCCCATGACGCCCCTTGTCAGCCAGAAGTAGCCAGATCGAGTCTTCACCCATTATGACCAAAAGGCTGGAATGTAAGGCTGGAGGTACCAGGGGGAGGAGGGCAAGGACAGTGCAGGCAGAGCAGAGACAGCACCAAGTAGCTCTGTGCCATATAGGGAAGGAACAAACAGCTCTTCCTGGATTCCAGTCCCATGATGTGCTGACAAACCCCAGATGAAGACCCCCTCTATCTGGAAGGAGGAGACCTCTGGCTGTCCATCACCTGACCCTGAGCCAATAGAAGTTCCCCACATACCCCTAGCACAGCCCACTTCCCCCTCCCTTCCCTGTTCACTTAAAAACTCCCCACCTGCCCTGCTGGATGCGACTTCCCCGGCCTGTGACTAGCCAGACCGGTGAACATCGCCCAAGATTGCACTCAAATAAACTGCCTGGCCCTTTGTTGCCTCTTGTCACCTGCTTATTTTGGTTAGAATTTATCTTACAATAACTACTTTTTTCTTAATGATCTAAGTAGTAAGAAAAGAGTCAGAAATATTTGTTTTGTTTAACGATGACATTTTTCATAGCAGCCTTTTTTTTAAGTTCAGAAACATTTTAAGTTAGCTTCTTTCTATTAAGCGTCATCACAAATTGAAAAAGCAATAAAAATTTTCAGAATTATTTCCAGATTTATCTATAGCTAAGGACCTGGAGGGCTGTAGAAAAATAACTTGCCAAATAAAACATTCTAGGGTGTTCAGAAACCTAAACATCAAAACTAACTTTAAAATTCAGATAGTACTTGTCTAAATGATAGGAAATGAGCAACTATGTGGATAAAGATAAAAGAAATAACTGAACCCCATTTCATTAGTTGTCATATATACCCATCATCATACAGATGCCAGGCTTTATCTTCTATGAGTTTTTCCATCTGAAAGATACAGAGTTCTTAATTCTATTTAGTATTAATTTGAATTAAATTACACATGAATAACATTGAATATTTTTCTTGGGACCTGTGTCATGGTATTTGGGGAGAATTCTCCACTCTGACATGGTTGCACAGAAAATGGAAGACACAATTATAACTAAAACAGATTCTTGTTTAATATCAACTTTTCAGAGGTATAAGTAGTATCATTAAGTTACACAGTCTTCTCTTCAAAAATAGTCTCACAAATAGAAAATTAGCCTTTGAATCATGAGCAACACAAAGTAAGTCTCTCTTCTATCATCAAATTGAAAAAAGTAATATCTCCTTTGAAGGAGATACTTTGATATCTCCTTCAAAGTATATAGCCTGACATTAGAGTAAGCTCTGACCAGGTGCTTTCCTAGTGAGTTCTTGTATTGTTCATAGCCTCCACACATACAGACTCTCCAGAGACATGATGAATTTTATCTACAAAAATAGTGAACCCTTAGCTATTGAAAGATGGCCTTCCAGAATCTTAAGGTTTTCAAAATAGATTTGAACCTGGAGGTAACTTTTGACCCCTCCATTCTTCCACATTATTATTTTAAAAATAATAAAACAATAATAGTGATAGTACCTGAAAATCTAGCAAAAAAAAAAAAAAAAGCAAAAATGAAAAATCTCAAGACCAAATGGCTTCACTGGTAAATTTTACCAAACAGTGAAAGGAGAATTAACACCTTTTCAAACTCTTCCAAAAACTGAAGAGGGGAACATTCCCAAACTTTCATTTCAGGAGGCCAGCATTAGTTTGATACCAAAACCAGAAAAAGATGCTACTAGAAAAGAAAACTACAGGTCAATAACCCTAATGAACATAGATAGAAAAATCTCAATAAAATACTAGCAAACCAAATTCATCAACACATTAAAAGTATCATGCACCATGATCAAGTGGAATTTATCCCTGGGATGCAAGAATGGTACAACATATACAAATCAATCAATATATCACATTAATAGAATCAAGAATAATATGACTATCTCAATGATGCAGAGAAAACATTTGACAAAATTCAACAATTCATGATGAAAGCTCTTAACAAAGTAGCCATAGGAGAAACATATCTCAATATAATAAAGACAATACATGACAAGCCCACAGCCTGTGAAAGATTCAAATATTCTCCTCTAAGATCAGAAACAAGACAAGGGTACCCAGAGTCACTATTCCAGTTAAACATAGTACTGGAAGTCTTAGAGCAATCAGGCAAGAAAAAGAAATAAAAGGTATCATCATTGAAAAGGTAGAAGTAAAATTATCTCAATTTTCAGATAGCATGATTTTATATACAGTAAATCCTAAAAACTAATCAATGAGTTAGATGAGTTAGATCTAAACAACAGATTTAATAAAAATGCAGGATACAAAATAAACATACAAAAATCAGCACTTCTATATATTAACAACATATTTTTCTGAAAAAAAAATAAAGAATTAAATCACATTAACAATAGGATCAAAAACAATAAAATACTTAGAAATAAATTTAAGGATGTGAAAGATCTCACTCTGAAAACTATAACATGTTGGTAAAAGAAATCAAAGAAGACACAAATAAATGAAAAAGTATCTCATGTTCATAGATTGAAATAATATTGTTGAATTATCAATACTATGAAAAGCACCTATAAATTCAATGCAATTCCTGTCAAGATTTCAATGGCATTTTTTTTACACAAGCAGAAAGAACACTAAAATTTATTTGGAACCACAAAAGATCCAGTAGCCAAAGAAATTCTGAAAAAAGAGAACAAAGCAGGGGGTATCATACTTCCTGATTTCAAGCTATACTATAAAGCTATAGTCATCAAAGAATATGGTACTGACATAAAAACAGGCAAATAGACAAGTGGAACAGAACCAAGAGCCCAGAAATTAATCCAAGCATATATAATCAACTTACATTTCACAATGGATCAAGAATACTCAGTGGAGAAAAGACAGACTTTTCAATGTGATGGGGAAAACTGGCTATTCACAGGTAAAAGAATAAAACTGGATCCATATCTTATGCCACTCAGAAAAATTAACTCAAAATGGATTAAATACTTGTATGTAAGACCTGAAATCATGAACCTACTTAAAGAAAACATAGGAATAAATCTCCTTGACAATAGTCTTGGTAATGAATATTGGATATGAACTAAAAGCACAATCAACAAAATAAAAAATAAACAAGTGGGTGTACATCAAACTAAAAAGCTTCTGCACAGCAAAAGAAATCATCAGCAAATTGAAAAGACAACCTATGGAATGAATAAAAATATTTGCAAACCAGGTACCTGATAAAGGGTTAATATCCAAAATACATGAAGAACACATACAACTCAATAGCAAAAGAACAAATAGTCCAGTTAAAAAATGGTAAAAGGACCCAAAGACATTTTTCCAAAGAAGATATGAAAGTCAACAGGCATATGAAAAGATACACAACATCACTCATCATTAGGAAATACAAATTAAAACCATAATGGTATATATCACCTCAGCTTGTTAGAATGCCCATCATCAAAAAGACAAGAGATTGCAAATAGATGTGGAGAAAAGGGAACCCCTGTGCACTACTGGTAGGATTGTAAATAGGTACAGTCACTATGGAACACTAGTTATGGAGGATCCTCAAAAAATTAAAAATAGATCTACCATATGATTCAGCAGTTCCACTTCTGGTAATATTCCAGAGGAAACAAAAACACTAACTTAAATAGATAATCTGTACTCCCCTGTTCATAGCAACTTTATTTATAATAGCCAAGATGTGGGAACAACCTAAGTATCCATGCATGGGTGAATGGATAAAGAAATTGTGGTATATAGTCACAGTGGGATATTATTCAGCCATAAAAAAATAATGATATGTTACCATTTGTGGCATAGGTGGACACTGAAGACATTTGCACTAAGTGAAACAAGTCAGACAGAAAAACAAATACTGTATCTCATTTATACATGTAATTTTTTTTTTAAAAAAAGAAAAACAACCAAATTCATAGAAAAAGAGATCAGACTTGTGGTTACCAGAGGCAAGGTTAGAGGAATGGGAAATTGGAGAAAGGTGGTCAAAAGGTACCAATTTTCAGTTATGGGATATATAAATACTAGGTATATAATGTACAACATGATGACTATAGCAAACACTGCTGTATGATACAGAGGAAAGTTGAGAATAAATCCTAAGAGTTCTCATCACAAGGAAATAAATTTTTTTTCATTTTTTTCTTTCTTATTATTGTATCTGTATGAGAAGATGGATGTTAGCTGCACCTATTGTGGTAATTATTGCACAATGTACGTAAATAAAACCATCATGTTGTACACTTTAAAATTATACTGTGATATATGTCAATTATTTCAATAAAACTGGGATAATGAAATAAAATAAAATACCTAGGATATTAAAAATCCAAGAAAATCCAAAAGTGCAAACTTCAGGTGATAAACAAAAGCAAAACAAAACAAATTCCTCAATCTATATATATTACACCTAATATTCTGATGTGCTGTATATGATTTATTCATTCACTCACTTATTCACTCATTCAACAAATATTTATTTACATCTATAACAAGCTCTGTTCAAGGGAGTCAGAGCATGGCAGTAAATAAGACAGACAAGTCCTCTTCTCCTATGGAGTCTATGTTCTAGGAGCAATGGGGAAGATTGATGATAATACTATGAAGACAACTAAGATAGAAAGATAGTAGAGTGAGTGAGTTGGCTTATTTAGATGAGTGAACAGGGAAGCCTTCTAGCTAAGACCTGGAAGATGCAGAGTCCACCATACAGAGATCCACGGACAGAAAATCCAAGGAAAGAGCTCTGGGGTAAAAATAATCTTGGTATATTGATGGACAAAGGCTAAAGTACTGGAGCAAGAAAGAGAGTGGTAACAGGTAAGATTGGAGAAGGACATAGCAGCCATAGGAAGAAGTTTTGTTTTTGTCCTATGTGCAGTAAGATACCACTGGAGGATTTAAGCAGAAAAGTAATTTTTTTGAAAAGTTTATTCTGGCTGCTTTCATAAGACTTTAAGGAGGCAAAATAGCAACAGGGAACAAGTTATGAGGCTATTTCAAGCTTAGCTTGAGCCAAGCTTTCATTGGTATGAATGGCACATTTTGATTGGCTGTGATGTGTATAGACGACCACTACATAAGCATAGTGGCGAGGTAAATGGGAGACACGGAAGACTATAAAAAGGAGAGTGGATGAGAGAAGAAATTGGGAAAAATCTGAATCTATGAATGGGCAGTGTGAAACAAGTGGAGGTAGAAGACCCTAAATAGGACTTCCATGAGCCTGGGACATCTGGTAGAGAAGTAAGGAAGTGATAGAAAGCAAGACAGTGCTCAAAATTAAGGAAGACATATCAAAGGATTGCAGGAGTCAGTACAAAGTCCCCAAGTTTCACTCCATATATTAATTTAAAATGGGAAAGGTGCTTTATCATAGTGAAATCTTGCACCAAAGTGTCAAATACAATGTTACCAAAAATGAGACAGACTGATCCTGTGTACCCATGATGGGATTAACTGAGAAGGTCCCTCCTCACCTACATAGTATTCTTCTAAAAAATGTTTTACCTGCATCTAACAATCAAATACATCCAAACAGAGGGTCAAAAAAGTGGCTTGGTTTAAAAAATATGTCAATGCAATGCAAGAAACAAAGGGGTAGGAAACTGCTCTGCATCAGGGACTACAGAAGCACAGTGGCTGAATGTGATGCATCAGCCTTTATTGGCTCCTAAAATAAAACAAAAAAGAATATTATTCAGATAATTACAGATATTTGAAAATAGGCCATTTATAAGATAAGAGAATATCTTTATATACAAGCAACTTGTACCTCCTAAGGGTTCAATGATTATGAAGTTTGCAAATGGCCCAAGAAGAGTGAAATAGAGAAGCAAGAAATTAATTAATGAGTCTAAATGAAGAACATATCTGGATACTCATTGATGCTTATTGGCCTCATCTTGCAAATTTTCCTAGTTTTGAAATCTTTCCAAGTAGGAAAGGGAATGAAAAGAAAGCAATGCAAGTGTCCTGCATCCCTAAGTGGAGAGCTGTCTCTCTCCAGCCACGCTGTACGCAGAGGAGCTTTGGAAAGCAGCACAAAATGGGTTAAAGGAAAAGGCACCAGACCCAAATGCCCTGGATTCACATTTTGATGTTTTTACTTGTTAACTGTGTGATCTCGAAAAAGTTACTCACCTTCCCTCTACCTCCATTTCCTAACTATAAAATGGGAATAAAAATAGCAGCAACCACATAAAGTTTTGTGAAAATTAAGACATTTAGAACTATGCTGGCAAATGGTAAGCACTCAATAAATGTAAGCTGTTTGAATTCACTTTAGTGGTCACTAAAGGGAAGACTGAATATCCTCAAAGGATACCAATACAAGAACATATCTTTTGAAATGTAATAACTGTGGATCTCATCTATAATCAAAACTATTATCTAGGAATATCCTTATTCTTTCTTACTTTCTATTTCATATTTTGCATTTTTTTTAGTGAATAATTTTAATGGTACCTGACTTTTAGGATTACTGTTAGGATTAGAAGTTCAGCAATACTCACAATGATTATTCTGAGTAAGCAAAAAAAATTAAATTATGCTTGGTATGCTACACTAAAGATGGTAGGGAACTGTTTTAGAAACATTTTCACTTAAAATAGTTCAAATTTTAATATTTAAGTTCTAAATGAACTCTTAAATATCCAGAAAGAAGGCTGTATCATATTGTTCATTTCCTGAAATCTTTATAGCTAAGGTATAGTATATTTTCATTCTCAATGGTGCTTTAAAAAATACTTCCATCAAAACTTTCCTTTCTGTTAATACCAAAACAGTGAACTGAAATAAAACCTACAGACAAGCCAATGTATGAATCTATAAAATATATTCTCTCCCTTTCACAACATGACTCTGGGACCAAGAGGCCTATACCCTCAGTGTAAGGGTGAACTGTAAGTAAATCTGTTCTCAGCCCCAAAGAATTGCAAGAAAAATCAATTCTCCCAAAAGTGGTACTGTAAAAAGGGGGGGTATAAAATGAAGCTAAGAATTTGGAAACTCAGTTTTCACTGTGGTTTTGCTCCTGAAATCATATAAGATGTGCAGTGTAAAAATCTCAGGCTAAGAATTTACTATAGAGTAATCCCTTACAGTAATACCTCAGATTCCTGGAAGAAGTCTAAATGTATGTAAACGGAATCTCAGAAGGAGGGAAAAGGGCAATAAGAACAATAATAACAAGAGTCAACCTCAGAGAATCCCAAGCAGGATAAACACCAACACCATACAGACACTTAGGCACATCATAGACAAACTACTGAAAATCGAAAACAGTGAGAAAATCTAGAAGGCAAGAAAAGAGAAATATTACATATAGAACAACAAAGATAACAATTATAGCAGACTTCTTATTAGAAACCACAAAAAGCCCGAAGACAGGGAAGCAATGTCTTTATAAAGTACTTACAGAAAAAGTCTGCCAACCCAGATTGATATATACATCAAGTGAAATGTGTACTTCAAAAACAAAAGGGAAATAGGGATGCCTTACAGGCAAATGAAAGCTGAGATAATTCATTGCCAGAAGACATGAACTACAAGAAATGTTAAACAACATCCTTCAGGAAGAAGGTATAGGATACTAGGTGGCAATATTTTGAACCTACACAAGTCAATTAAAAGCTCAAATAACTTTTTTAAAAGGTAAATATAAAGAGACATTCTATCATATTTATAAGTCTAGGGAATTGACTATCTAAAGCAAAAATAACAACAATGTGTTGTGAGTTTTTTAACAAAAGTAGATGTGAGTGTATGATCAAAATAGTAGAAGAGGGAGGAAAGAATTTTAGGTTTAGCATTGTAAGATTCTTACAATATATGGGAAGTACTATAATGTTAGATGAAGGTGGACTGTGACAAATAAAGATGGATCTTGTAAATCTTACAGCAAGCACTAAAAGTAATTAAAAGCAGATGCAACTAATAAAGCAGATAGTGCTGATAAAATGAAATCATATAAATGTGACTCAATCCA
Source organism: Manis pentadactyla (assembly GCF_030020395.1). Taxonomy (NCBI): domain Eukaryota; kingdom Metazoa; phylum Chordata; class Mammalia; order Pholidota; family Manidae; genus Manis; species Manis pentadactyla. The sequence continues at coordinate 127,686,763 of NC_080023.1, forward strand.
AAAGAAGGTAGTAAAAGAGGGGGAAAGGAAAAGGACGAGATGGAAAAACAACTAGCAAATGCTATATTTAAATTCAAACATATTAATATAACTACATTATATATAAAAACAATACAAATAAAAGCCAGAGGTTGACAGATTGAATAAGCAGCAAAAGCTAACTGTAGGGTACTTCTTTCAAATAAAAAGAAATATAAGACAACTGTGAAAATGTTTTCATGGAAAAGAAACTCTTTAAAATGAACAAGCATATTTTAAAATGAATCAAATAGACCTACGGTTAAGTAGATCTATGGTTAAAATTTTCTTCAAGTATATCAACTCAAAGATTCAGGAAGTTTTAGAAATCCAAGCAGGATAAATCAAAAGAAATCTACAACCAGATGCTTCATAGTAAAACTGTAGAAGACTAAAGTCAGAGAAAATTTTTAAAGTGGTTAGAGCATGGAAAATTAGACTGACAGATAACCACTCCTCTGGAAAAAAAAATGATCCAGAGATAATGAAATAATAGTGAATGTACTGAAGAAGCATCTCTAAAAATTCTTCACTTAATATATTCAACAGTGAAATGTTTAAAATATTCCCTTTAAGACTGGAATTGAAATAAGCGTAGTCATTCTCACCACTGGTATTCAATATTATAATGAAAATTCTAGTTAGAAGAAAACAAAGTACAGAAATTTAAAGAGAGAAACAAAACCATCATAACTATAGATGGCATGGTTGTATATACAAAAAATACAAATGAATCTATGGGTAAACTACTAAAATTAATAAGAATTTAGCAATGTTGCTGGATATATTTAAAATTAACATACAGACAATTTAGGTGCATTTTCTTAGACCAGCAACAAATACATAAAATGAATTTTTTAAAATACCATTTCCAAAAATATAAAAATATTTACCTAAGATAAATCCAACAAAAGATGTGTAAAATTGAATGGAGAAAAGTCATAAACATTTTGAAATGTATTAAAGAAGTCCTAAGTAAATGCACATGTATTTTGTATTCCTGGCTTGGAGAATTTATTATTATAAAAGTGCCAATTCTTCAGAAAGATGAACATGGGAACATGGCTTACCAATTATTAAGTTTATCATAAAGTTATTGTGATTAGGACAATGTGGTTTGGCCATAAAAAGAGAGAAAAACCTAGACAAGATCCACAAAGTAGAAGAGGACGGAATATTCCCAAACTCATTTTCCGAGGCCAATATCACTCCAAAACCAGGCAAAGACACCACAAAAAAAGAAAATTACAGACCAATATCCCTGATGAACATAGATGCAAAAAAAATATTAGCAAACCAAATTCAAAAATACATCAAAAAAATCATGCATCATGACAAAGTGGGATTCATCTCAGGGATGCAAGGATGGTACAACATTTGAAAATGCATCAGCACCATCCATAATATCAACAAAAAGAAGGAGAAATACCACATGATCTTCTACATTGATGCTGAAAAAGCATTCGAGAAAATTCAACATCCGTTCATGATAAAACTCTCAACAAAATAGGTACAAGAGGGCAAGTACCTCAACATAATAAATGCCATATATGACAAACCCACACCGAATATTATACTTAAAAAGGAGAAGCTTAAAGCTTTTCCTTTAATATTAGGAACAAGACAACGATGCCTACTCTCCCCACTTTTATTCAACATAAGACTGGAGGTCCTACCCACAGCAATCAGACAACACAAAGAAATAAAAGGCATCCATATTGGCAAGGAAGAAGTCAAACTGTCCCTGTTTGCACATGACATGATATTGTACATAAAAAAACCCTAAAGACTCCACTCCAAAACTGCTAGATCTAATATCTCAACTCAGCAAAGTTACGGGATACAAATTAAAACACAGAAATCTGTTGCATTCCTATACACTAACGATGAACTAGCAGAAAGAGAAATCAGGAAAAGAATTCCATTCACAATTGCATCAAAAAGAAAAAAATACTGAGGAATAAGGCTAACCAAGGAAGTGAAAGACCTATATTCTGAAAAATACAAGACACTCATGAGAGACATTAAAGAAGATACCAATAAATGGAAACACATCCCATGCTCATGGACAGGAAGAGTTAATATTATTAAAATGACAATCCTACCTAAAGCAATGCAATCCCTATCAAAATACCTACAGCATTCTTCAATGAACTACAGCAAATAGTTTTAAAATTCATTTGGAACCAGTAAAGACCCCATACAGCTAAGCAATCCTGAGAAGAAAGAATAAAGCGGGGGTAATTATGCTCCCCAACTTCAAGCTCTACTACAAAGCTACAGTAATCAAGACAATTGGGTACTGGCACAAGAACAGACCTATAGACCAATGGAACAGACCAGAGAGCCCAGATATAAACACAAGCATATATGTTCAATTAATATACAATAAAGGAGCCATGGATATACAGTGGAGAAATGACAGCCTCTTTAAAAGCTTTTGTTGGCAAAACTGGACAGCTGTAAGCAAGAGAATGAAACTCGATTATTCTCTAACCCCACACATGAAAGTAACTCAAAATGGATCAAAGACCTGAATATAAGTCATGAAACAATAAAACTCTTAAAGAAAACATAGGCAAAAATCTTTTGAATATAAACATGAGAAACATTTTCCTTAACGCATCTCCTCAGGCAAGTGAAACAATAAAAAATGAACAAATGGGATTATATCATGCTAAAAAGATTCTGTACAGCAAGAAACACTATCAGCAGAAAAAAAGGCATCCTACAGTAGGGGAGAATATATTTCTAAGTAACATATCCAACAAGGAGTTAACATACAAAATATATAAAGAACTCACACAACTCAGTACCCAAAAAGTAAATAACCCAATTAAAAAATGGGAGGAGGTTGTAGGGATTAAAGATGGTGGCATGAGAGGAGAGACAGAGGCTCCCTCCTAAAACTGGATACAATTAGAAAATTTAATTGGTGCAACTAATCCTGAGAAAGCAACAGGAAAGAGGATGGCATCAGACTGCACACACCTGGAGAAAAGAGCAGACCTCAGCGAACGGGGTAACGTACCAGAGCTGTGGCTCTGCAGGACCTGAGCACCTACCACACCCCAGCTCACCGGCGGAAGGAAGACAAACGGAGCAGGGAGGGAGTGGTATGCTTGGGACTGCTGAATACCTAGCTCCGGAGATCTGCTCTGGGAACACAAACCTACATTTCATGGCGCTCTCATGAGACTCGCATGACTACTGGGTTGGAAAGTTAATACAGGCAGAGTTCCTGGGGAGACTGGGATTCCGGTTGCTTGTGGAAAGCAGGGATCCATATCTGGCTGCTCTGGGACAAAAATTTATACCTGTGTGACCGGCCCACTGGCTCAGGCAGTGGAGACAGGCACAGCAGCTAGGAGGTGGGGAACAGGACTTTCCTACCCCAAGGCACCAGAACCACTCCCCTGCGACCCCTCACGTTGCTTCAGGGGCTCAGCAGCTCCAGAATAGAGCGTCTGGACACTAGAGGGCGCCATATACAAATATGAAACGCCAAAGGAACCTTGTCCAGAGTAAAATTGTTAATACAACTCCCGAGAAAGACTTAAATGATATAGACCTCAAGATTCTTCCTGAAAGGGAGTTCAAAATTAAAATTATCAACATCCTAATGGAGGTACAGAAAGACATCCAAGAACTCAGTAATGAATTCAGGTCAGAGATCCAATCGTTAAAGAACATGATGGAGGGTATTAAAAGCAGGTTGGATATGGTGGAGAAGACAATAAATGATATAGAAACTAGAGAAGAGGAATACAAACAAGCTGAGGCACAGAGAGAAAAAAGGATCTCGAAAAATGAAAGAATATTGAGAGAAGTATGTGACCAATCCAAGCAGAACAATATTCGCATTATAGAAATACCAGAAGAAGAAGAGAGAGAGAAAGGGAAAGAAAGTGTCTTTGAGGAGGTAGTTGCTGATAACTTCCCCAATCTGGGGAAGGAGACAGTCTCTCAGGCCATGGAGATCCACAGATCCCCCAACACAAGGGACCCAAGGAAGACAACAGCAAGACACATAGTAATTAAAATGGGAAAGATCAAGGATAAGGACAGACTGTTAAAAGCAGCCAGAGGCAGAAATAAGATCACATAAAAAGAAAAGCCCATCAGACTAACATCAGACTTCTCAGCAGAAACCTTACAGGCCAGAAGGAAGTGGCATGATGTATTTAATGCCATGAAGCAGAAGGGCCTGGAACAAAGATTACTTTATCCAGCAAGATTATCATTTAAATTTGAAGGAAGAATTAAACAATTTCCAGATAAGCAAAAGCTGAGAGACTTTACGTCCCACAAACCATCTCTGCAGCCTATTTTGGAGGGACTGCTACAGATGGAAGTATTCCTAGGGTTGGATACTCTCACCAGAGGTAGTAAAATCACGGTAGGGAGGGTGGAGCAGCTCATTGCGAGGCAAATGCAAAATTAAATTGACTGTCATCAAAGTAAATCAAGGGACAGACAAAAAGTACAGAATTTGATACCTAATATATAAAGAATGAAGGAGGAAGAAACAGGAGGAGAAATAGAGAAGAACCTTTAGATTGTGTTTGTAACAGCATACTAAGTGAGTTAAGTTAGACTCTTAGATAGTAAGGAAAGTAACCTGGAAAATTTGGTAACCATGAATCTAAAGCATGAAATAGCAATAAGTACATACCTATCAATAATCACCCTTAATGTAAATGGACTGAAAGCATCAATCAAAAGACATAGAGTCACTGAAAGGATAAAAAAACAAGACCCATCTATATGCTGCTTACAAGAGACTCACCTCAAACCCAAAGACATGCACAGACTAAAAGTCAAGGGATGGAAAAAGATTAGGGAGAAAAAAGCAGGTGTTGCAGTACTAGTATCAGACAAAATAGACTTCAAAACAAAGAAAGTGACAAGAGATAAAGAAGGACATTACATAATGATAAAGGGCTCACTCCAGCAAGGGGATATAAACATCATAAATATATATGCACCCAACACAGGAGCACCAGCATATGTGAAACAAATACTCACAGAACTAAAGGAGTAAATAGACTGCAATGCATTCATTTTAGGAGACTTCAACACACCATTCACTCCAACGGACAGATTCACCAGAGAGAAAATAAGTAAGGACACAGAAGCACTGAACAGCACACTGAACAAATGGACCTAATAGACATCTCTAGAACTCTACACCCAAAAGCAACAGGATACACATTCTTCTCAAGTATACATGGAACATTCTCCAGAATAGACCACATACTAGGCCACAAAAAGAGCCTTAGTAAATTCAAAAAGATTGAAATCCTACCAACCAACTTTTCAGACCACAAAGGTATAAAACTAGAAATAAATTGTACCAAGAAAGCAAAAAGGCTCACAAACACATGGAGACTTAACAACATACTTCTAAATAGTCAATGGACCAATGACCAAATTAAAATGGAGATCCAGCAATATATGGAAATAAATGACAACACAAAGCCCCAACTGCTGTGGGATGCACTGAAAGCAGTCTTAAGAGGAAAGTATATACCAATCCAGGCATATTTAAAGAAGGAAGAACAAACCCAAATGAATAGTCTAATGTCACAATTGTCAAAATTGGAAAAAGAAGAACAAATGAGGCCTAAAGTCAGCAGAAGGAGGGACATAATAAAGATCAGAGAAGAAACAAACAAAATTGAGAAGAATAAAACAACAGAAAAAATAAATGAAACCAAGAGCTGGTTCTTTGAGAAAAAAAACAAAATAGATAAACCTCTAGCCAGACTTATTAAGAGAAAAAGAGAATCAACACACATCAACTGAATCAGAAATGAGAAAGGAAGCATCACGATGGACCCAACAGAAATACAAAGAATTATTAGAGACTACTATGAAACCCTATATGCTAAGAAGCTGGAAAACCTAGAAGAAATTGACGACTTCCTAGAAAAATACAACCTTCCAAAACTGACCAAGGAATAAATACAAAATCTAAACAAACCAATTAACAGCAAATAAATTGAAGCAGTAATCAAAAAACTACCCAAGAAAAAACACCCGGGCCAGATGGATTTACCTCGGAATTTCAGCAGACATACAGAGAAGATATAAAACCCATTCTCCTTAAAGTTTTCCAAAAAATAGAAGAGGAGGGAATACTCCCAAACTCAGTCTATGAAGCCAACATCACCCTAATACAAAAACCAGGCAAACACCCCAGCAAAAAAGAAAATTACAGACCAATATCCCTGATGAACATAGAGGCAAAAATACTCAATAAAATATTAGCAAACCGGATTCAAAAATATATCAAAAGGATCATACACCACGACCAAGTAGAATTCATCCCAGGGATGCAAGGATGGTACAACATTTGAAAATCCATCAACATCATCCACCAGGTAAACAAAAAAAAGACAAAAACCACATGATCATCTCCACAGATACTGAAAAGGCATTGGACAAAATTCAACATCCATTCATGATAAAAACTCTCAGCAAAATGGGTAGAAAGGGCAAGTACCTCAACATAATAAAGGCCATATATGATAAACCCACAGCCAAAATCATACAGAATAGCGAGAAGGTGAAAGCTTTTTCTCTGAGATTGGGAACTAGACAGGGATGCCCACTCTCCCTACTGTTATTTAATATAGTACTGGAGGTCCTAGCAACGGCAATTAGACAGAAAAAAGAAATACAAGGAATCCATATTGGTAAAGAAGAAGTTAAATTGTCACTATTTGCAGAAGACATGATATTGTAAATAAAAAACCCTATAGACTCCACTCCAAAACTACTAGAACTGATATCAGAATACAGCAAAGTTGCAGGATACAAAGTTAACACACAGAAATCTGTGGCTTTCCTATACACTAAAAATGAGCCAAGAGAAAGAGAAATCAGGAAAACAATTCCATTCACAACTGCATCAAAAAGAATAAAATACCTAGGAATAAACCTAACCAAAGAAGTGAAAGACCTATTCCCTGAAAACTATAAGACACTCTTAAGAGAAATTAAAGAGGACACTAACAAATGGAAACTCATCCCATGCTCTTGGCTAGGAAGAATTAGTTTTGTCAAAATGGCCATCCTGCCCAAAGCAATATACAGATTTGATGCAATCCTTATCAAATTACCAACAACATTCCTCAACGAACTGGAACAAATAGTTCAAAAATTCATAGACCCCGAATAGTCAAAGCAATCCTGAGAAAGAAGAATAAAGTAGGGGAATCTCACTCCCCAACTTCAAGCTCTACTATAAAGTCATAGTAATCAAGACAATTTGGTACTGGAACAAGAACAGAGCCACAGACCAGTGGAACAGGTTAGAGACTCCAGACATTAACCCAAACATATATGGTCAATTAATATTCGATAAATGAGCCATGGACATAAAATGGGGAAATGACAGTCTCTTCAACAGCTGGTGCTGGCAAAACTGGACAGCTACATGTAAGAGAATGAAACTGGATCACTGTCTAACCCCATACACAAAAGTGAATTCAAAATGGATCAAAGACCTGAATGTAAGTCATGAAACCATAAAACTTAAAAAAAAACATAGGCAAAAATCTCTTGGACATAAACGTGAGTGACTTCTTCATCAATATATCTCCCCAGGCAAGGAAAACAAAAGCAAAAATGAACAAGTGGGACTATATCAAGCTGAAAAGCTTCTGTACAGCAAAGGACACCATCAATAGAACAAAAAGGTACCCTACAGAATGGGAGAATATCTTTGTAAATGACAGATCTAATAAAGGGTTGACATACAAAATATATAAAGAGCTCACGCACCTCAACAAACAAAAAGCAAATAATCCAATTAAAAAATTGGCAGAGGAGCTGAACAGACAGTTCTCCAAAGAAGAAATTCAGATGGCCAACAGACACATGAAAAGATGCTCCACATCGCTAGTTATCAGAGAAATGCAAATTAAAACCAAAATGAGATATCACCTCACACCAGTGAGGATGGCCACCATCCAAAAGACAAACAACAACAAATGTTGGCGAGGTTGTGGAGAAAGGAGAACCCTCCTACACTGCTGGTGGGAATGTAAGTTAGTTCAACCATTGTGGAAAGCAATATGGAGGTTCCTCAAAATGCTCAGAATAGACTTACCATTTGACCCAGGAATTCCACTTCTAGGAATTTACCCTAAGGATGCAGCACTCCAGTTTGAAAAAGACAGATGCACCCCTATGTTTATCGCAGCACTATTTACAATAGCCAAGAAATGGAAGCAACCTAAGTGTACATCAGTAGATGAATGGATAAAGAAGATGTGGTACATATTCACAATGGAATGTTATTCAGCCATAAGAAGAAAACAAATCCTACAATTTGCAACAACATGGATGGAGCTAGAGGGTATTATGCTCAGTGAAATAAGCCAAGTGGAGAAAGACAAATACCAAATGATTTCACTCATCTGTGCAATATAAGAACAAAAGAAAAACTGAAGGAACAAAACAGCGGCAGAATCACAGAACTGAAGAATGGACTAACAGTTACTAAAGGGAAAGAGACTGGGGAGAATGGGAGGGTAGGGAGTGTTAAGGGCGGGGAAGAAGAAAGGGGGTATTATCATTAGCATGTATAATGTGGGGGTTGGGGGAAAGGGGAGGGCTTTGCAACAGGGAGAAGACAAGTAGTGATTCTACTACATCTTACTATGCTGATGGACAGTGACTGTAATGGGGTTTGTGGGGGAGACTTGGGGTAAGGGAGAGCCTAGTAAACATAATGTTCTTTATGTAATTGTAGATTAATGATAAGAAAAGAAAATTAACGATAACAAAATGGGAGGAGGATATGAACAAACACTTCTCCAAAGATGGCCAACAGGCTCATGAAAAGATGCTCCACATCGCTAATTATCAGGGAAATGCAAATTAAAACCACAATGAGATATCACCTCATGCCAGTTAATATGGCTAACATAGAAAAGAATAGAAACAACAAATGTTGGTGAGGAAGCAGACAAAGGGGAACCCTCCTACAGTGCTGGTGGGAATGTAAACTAGTTCAACCATTGTGGAAAGCAGTATGGAGGTTCCGAAAAAACTCAAAAATAAAATAGTATTTGACCCAGGAATTCCACTCCTAGGAATTTCCCTAAGAATGCAGTTTCCCAGTCTCAATAATACATATGCACCCCTATGTTTTTTGCAGCACTATTTACAATAGCCAGGAAATGGAAGCAACCTGAGTGTCTATCAGTAGATGAATGGATAAAGAAGATGTGGTACATATACACAATGGAGTGTTATTCAGCCATAAGAAAAAAACAAATCCTACCATTTGCAACAACCTGGATAGACCTAGAGGGTATTATGCTCAGTGAAATAAGCCAGGTGGAGAAAGACAAGTATCAAATGATTTCACTCATCTGTGGAGCATAAGAACAAAGGAAAAACTGAAGGAACAGTACAGCAGCAGACTTACGGATCCCAAGAATGGACTAACAGTTGCCAAAGAGAAAGGGACAGGGGGTGGGTGTGTGGGAAGGGAGAGAGAAGGGGGAAAAGGGGATTTACAATTTGCATACATAATGTAGCTGGGGGACACAGGGAAGGTAGTATAACACAGAGAAGACAAGTAGTGATTCTATAGCATCTTACTATGCTGATGGACAGTGACTGTAATGGGGTATGTGGTGGGGACTTGATAATGAGGGGAATCTAGTAACCACAATGTTGCTCATGTAATTGTATATTAATGATAGCAAAAAAGGAAAAGAAAAGCTATGCAAGAGAATGCAGATGTATACATAGACAGCTGTTTGACAAATGATAGAGTTGGGATTAGAGTCCAGTGCAAAGTAATTGTGCAGTTCAATGCACCATAGAACTAGGGCCAAGTGGAGAAAACATCTAAATGTGAAAGGCAAAAAATAAAAATTTAATGCTATAACCAAGGAGAATATCTCCATGACCTTGAGGGTAATGAAGGATGTTTTAAAAGTTTCTTTATGGAAAATGTAAAGGAAAATTAATAATTCTACTTACATTAAAATTAAGAATTCCTCAAAAGTCATCTTAAAAGAGAGTGGAAAAGCAAAATACAAAATGAAAAGCGGTTATTTGCAACACGTGTAAGCAAGAAAGACTAGTATTCAGAACATATAATGAACACTATTGAATTTATAAATAAAGAGGAAAAAGATAAAACTAGGCAAAATGTATGTATGTATGTATAACTAAAGAAATTCAACAAATTAAAAATACTCAGCTTCATTAATAATTGGGTAAACACAACTGAAAACCTTAATAAGATGCCATTACATACCCACAAGTTTTGCAAAATTTTAAAAATCTGGCAATACCAAGTGTACAGGCGAATCAGTGGGGATTCTCATGCACTTTGGTGGGGGACACAAACTGGTATAACTGTTTTTGAAAAATGATTTTTAATCACTAATAAATTTAAACTGTGCATACACTGCAGTTTCAGTAATTTCACTCCAACATACATACCCTAGATCATTTCAGGCACATAAGCATCTGTATAAGAATACAAGTTTAAGAATAATCAAAGCAGCATTGTTCACAATAGCTCTGTACTTAAAGCAACCCAACAGAGTGGGTAAATGAATAAATCAATAAAACAGCAGCTACTAAGCACAATGAAAATGAACAACACATGATACAATGTAGAATAAAAGAAGCAAGTCATAAAAGTATACATAAACTATGGTTTCATTTATAAAATATACAAAAAACATTCAAGATTTAAAAATACCCTATTTAAATATGTAAACATTGGTGGGTGGCAAAAATATAAAGAATGAAATGAATGATAGACTTAAAGTTCAGGGGGACTGTTTCCCTCAGGACAAAAGCATGGACTGGACTTGGTGACAGGTATAGAGAGAGATTCTGATATACTCTCAGTGTTCTAATTCACATCACGTTTGATGTGTAAAATCGTGGTTGTTTTATTATTAAAAACATACATATATACTTTTTAATGCTCTTACATATTTGGAGATACTATAATAAAAAGAAAAAAACAAGTTAAAACAAAATGAACCTTCATTTTCAGCCAAGATGGAGTAACAGAGACCAGATTTATCCTCCTTCCTGAAAAAACAACCAAAAGAAAGTACGAAATATATGAAACAATTGTTACAAAACACTGAAGGTTAGGCATGGAAAGACAGTGATCCCTAAGGGACAGGAAACAAATGACATGAGCCGTACAACTGGCCAGCTGACTGCTTTGAGAGAGTGTATAGCCTGAGGGGCAGGGGAACTCAGATCCCAGGAAACGGTCGGAGTTGAAGCGATGTACTCAAGTCCCAGAAGACCAATGTGGCTAGATATCACAGGACTGAGTACCACAAAGAGAACAGCTGCATGGAGAGAGAACTCCAGAGAGGTGCAGAGAGTCCCCTAGAGAATTTGGCCAACTTCTGATGAGCACATGCAAATGAGGAGACTATCCAAGTTTGAAGGAAAAGACACATGGAAGGATCTACTGGGACAGTACAGATCCACGGGAAAAGTAACACATAGGATTTTGTTTGGTTTTTTTTGTTATCATTAATGTACAATTACATGAACAATATTATAGTTACTCGACTTCCCCTAATATCAAGTGCCCACCACATACCCCATTACAGTCACTGTCCATCAGTGTAGTAAGATACTATAGAATTACTACTTGTCTTCTCTGTGTTATACTGCCTTCCCCGTGTCCCTCCCCCCAACTACATTATATGAGCTAATTGTGCTGACCTTTTTCCCCCCTTATCCCTCCCTTCCCACCCATCCTCCCCAATCCCTCTCCCTTTGGTAACTACTAGTCCATTCCATTTCTTCTAAGTTCTTATGCTCCACAAATCAGTGAAATCATTTGATACTTGTTTTTCTCCACCTGGATTTTTTCACTGAGCATAAAACCCTCTATTCCCATCCATGTTGTGGCAATTGGTAGGATTTGTTTTCTTCTTATGGCTGAATAACATTCCATTGTGTATATGTACCACCTCTTCTTTATCAATTCATCTACCAATGGACACTTAGGTTGCTTCCATTTCTTGCCTATTGTAAATAGTGCTGCAGTAAACATAAGGGTGCATATGTCTTTTTCAAATGCGGCTCCTGCATTCTTAGGGTAAATTCCTAGAAGTGGAATTCCTGGGTCAAATAGCATTTCTATTTTTAGTTTTTAGAGGAACCTCCATACTGCTTTCCATAATGGTTGAAATAGTTTACATTCCCACCAGCAGTGTAGGAGGGTTCCCCTTTCTCCACATCCTCGTCAACATTTGTTGTTGTTTGTCTTTAGGATGGTGGCCATCCTTACTGGTATGAGGTGATATCACACTGTGGTTTTAATTTGAATTTCTCTGATGATTAGGTATGTGGTTCACATTTTCATGTGCCTGTTGGCCATTTGAATTTCTTCTTTGGAGAAGTGTCTGTTCAGCTTCTGCGCGCATTTTTTAATTGGCTTATTTGGTTTTTGTTTGTTGAGGTGCATGAGCTCTTTATATAATTTGGATGTTAATCCCTTATCAGATATGTCATTTATGAATATAATGACACACTGTAAGACGTCCTCTTGTTCTACAGATGGTGTCCTTTGTTGTACAGAAGCTTTTTAGTTTGCTATAGTCCCACTTTTTCATTTCTGCTTTTGTTTCCCTTGCCTGGGGAGATATGTTCATAAAGAAGTTGCTCATGTTTATCTTCAAGAGATTTTTGCCTATGTTTCTCTTCCAAGATTTTTATGGTTTCATCACTTAAATTCAGGTCTTTGATCCATTTTGAGTTTACTTTTGTGTATGGGGTTAGAGAGTAATCCAGTTTCATTTTCTTACATGTAGCTGTCCAGTTTTGCCAGCAGCAGCTGTTGAAGAGGCTGTCATTTCCCCACTGTATGTCCATAGCTCATTTATAATATATTAATTGACCATATATGCTTGCGTTTATATCAGGGCTCTCTAGTCTGTTCCATAGGTCTATGGGTCTGTTCTTGTACCATTACCAAATTGTCTTGACTACTGTGGCTTTGTAGTAGAGTTTCAAGTTGGGGAGTGAGATCCCCCCTACTTTATTCTTCTTTCTCAGGATTGCTTTGGCTATTCGGGGTCTTTGGTGTTTCCATATGAATTTTTGAATTATTTGTTCCAGTTCATTGAAGAATGTTGCTGGTAATTTGATAGGGATTGCGTCAAATCTGTATATTGCTTTGGGCAGGATGGCCTTTTTGATGATACTAATTCTTCCAAGCCATGAACATGGGATGAGTTTCCATTTGTTAGTGTCCCCTTTAATTTCTCTTAAGAGTGACTTGCAGTTTTCAGGATACAGGTCTTTCACTTCTTTGGTTAGGTTTATTCCTAGGTATTTTATTCTTTTTGATGCAATTGTGAATGGAATTGTTTTCCTGATTTCTCTTTCTATTGGTTCATTATTAGTGTATAGGAAAGCCACAGATTTCTGGGTGTTAGTTTTGTATCCTGCAACTTTGCTGTATTCTGATATCAGTTCTAGTAGTTTTGGAGTGGAGTCTTTAGGGTTTTTTATGTACAATATCATGTCATCTGCAAATAGTGACAGTTTAACTTCTTCTTTACCAATCTGGATTCCTTGTATTTCTTTGTTTTGTCTGATTGCCATTTCTAGGACCTCCAGTACTATGTTAAATAAAAGTTGGGAGAGTGGGCATCCCTGTCTAGTTCCTGATCTCAGCGGAAAAGCTTTCAGCTTCTCGCTGTTCAGTATAATGTTGGCTGTGGGTTTATCATATATGGCCTCTATTATGTTGAGGTACTTGCCCTCTATACCCATTTTGCTGAGAGTTTTTATCATGAATGGATGTTGAATTTTGTCAAATGCTTTTTCAGCATCTATGGAGATGATCATGTGGTTTTTGTCTTTCTTTTCGTTGATGTGGTGGATGATGTTGATGGATTTTTGAATGTTGTACCATCCTTGCATCCCTAGGATGAATCCCACTTGGTCATGATATATGATCCTTTTCATATACTTTTGAATTCGGTTTGCTAATATTTTATTGAGTATTTTTGCATCTACATTCATCAGGGATATTGGTCTGTAATTTTCTTTTTTGGTGGGGTCTTTGCCTGGTTTAGGTATTAGGGCTTCATAGAATGAGTTTGGGAGTATTCCCTCCTCTTCTATTTTTTGGAAAACGTTAAGGAGAATGGGTATTATGTCTTCTCTTTGTGTCTGATAAAATTCCAAGGTAAATCCGTCTAGCCTGGGAGTTTTGTTCTTGAGTAGTTTTTTGATTACCGTTTCAATTTCATTGCTCGTAATTGGTTTGTTTAACTTTTGTGTTTCTTCCTTGGTCAGTCTTGGAAGGTTGTGTTTTTCTAGGAAGTTGTCCATTTCATCTAGATTTTCCAGCTTGTTGGCATATAGGTTTTCATAGTTTAATAATTCTTTGTATTTCTGTGGAGTCTGTCGTGATTTTTCCATTCTCACTTCTGATTCTGTTGATTTGTGTTGATTCTCTTTTTCTCTTAATAAGTTTGGCTAGAGGCTTATCTATTTTATTTCTCAAAGCACCATGTCTTGGTTTCATTGATTTTTGCTATTCTTTTATTCTTCTCAAATTTGTTTATTTCTTCTCTGATCATTATTATGTCCCTCCTTCTGCTGACTTTAGGCCTCATTTATTCTTCTTTTTCCAGTTTCAATAATTGTGATGTTAGACTATTCATTTGGGATTGTTCTTCCTTCTTCAAGTGTGCCTGGATCGCTATATACTTTCCTCTTAAGACTGCTTTTGCTGCATCCCACCGAAGTTGGGGCTTTGTGTTGTTGTTGTCATTTGTTTCTATATATTCCTTGATCTCTATTTTAATTTGTTCATTGATCCATTGATTATTTAGGAGCATGTTGTTAAGCCTCCATGTGTTTGTGAGCCTTTTGATTTCTTTGTAGAATTTATTTCTAGTTTTATACCTTTGTGGTCTGAAAAGTTGGTTGGTAGAATTTCAATATTTTGGAATTTACTGAGACTCTTTTTGTGGGCTAGTATGTGGTCTATTCTGGAGAATGTTCCATGTGCACTTGAGAAGAATGTATATCCTGTTGCTTTTGGATGTAGAGTTCTATAGATGTCTATTAGGTCCATCTGTTCTACTGTGTTGTTCAGTGCCTCTGTGTCCTTACTTATTTTCTGCCCAGTGGATCTATCCTTTGGGGTGAGTGGTGTGTTTAAGTCTCCTCAAATGAATGCATTGCAGTCTATTTCCCCCTTTAGTTCTGTTAGTATTTGTTTCACGTATGCTGGTGCACCTGTGTTGGGTGCATATATATTTATAATGGTTATATCCTCTTGTTGGACTAAGCCCTTTATCATTATGTAGTGTCCTTCTTTATCTCTTTTTACTTTCTTTGTTTTGAAGTCTATTTTGTCTGATATTAGTACTGCAACACCTGCTTTCTTCTCACTGTTGTTTGCCTAAAATATGTTTTTCCATCCCTTGACTTTTAGTCTGTACATGTCTTTGGGTTTGAGGTTAGTTTCTTGTAAGCAGCATATAGATGGGTCTTGGTTTTTTATCCATTCTATTACTCTGTGTCTTTTGATTGGTGCATTCAGTCCATTTACATTTAGGGTGACTATTGAGAGATATGTACTTATTGCCATTGCCGGCTTTAAATTCGTGGTTACCAAAGGTACAACGTTAGCCTCTTTAGTATCTTACTGCCTAACTTAGCTCACTTATTGAGCTGTTATATACACTGTCTGGAGATTCTTTTCTTCTCTCCCTTCTTATTCCTCTTCCTCCCTTCTTCATATGTTGGGTGTTTTTTTCTGTGCTCTTTTTAGGAGTGCTCCCATCTAGAGCAGTCCCTGTAAGATGCCCTGTAGAAGTCGTTTGTGGGAAGCAAATTCCCTCAGCTTTTGCTTGTCTGGGAATTGTTTAATCCCGCCATTATATTTAAATGATAGTCGTGCTGGATACAGTATCCTTGTTTCAAGGCCCTTCTGTTTCATTGCATTAAATATATCATGCCATTCTCTTCTGGCCTGTAGGGTTTCTGTTGAGAAGTCTGATGATAGCCTGATGGGTTTTCCTTTATAGGTGACCTTTTTCTCTCTAGCTGCCTTTAAAACTCTTTCCTTGTCCTTGATCTTCGCCATTTGAATTATTATGTGTCTTGGTGTTGTCCTCCTTGGATCCTTTCTGTTGGGGGTTCTGTGTATTTCCGTGGTCTGTTCGATTATTTCCTCCCCCAGTTTGGGGAAGTTTTCAGCAATTATTTCTTCAAAGACACTTTCTATCCCTTTTCCTCTCTCTTCTTCTGGTACCCCTATAATATGGATATTGTTCCTTTTGTATTGGTCACACAGTTCTCTTAATATTGTTTCATTCCTGGAGATCCTTTTATCTCTCTCTATGTCAGCTTCTATGCATTCCTGTTCTCTGGTTTCTATTCCATCAATGGCTTCTTGTATCTTATCCATTCTACTTATAAATCCTTCCAGAGTTTGTTTCACTTCTGTAATCTCCTTCCTGGCATCTGTGATCTCTCTCTGGACATCATCCCATTGTTCTTGCATATTTCTCTGCATCTCTGTCAGCATGTTTATGATTTTTATTTTGAATTCTTTTTCAGGAAGACTGGTTAGGTCTGTCTCCTTCTCTGGTGTTGCCTCTGTGATCTTGTTTTGCCTGTAATTTTGCCTTTTCATGGTGATAGAAATAGTTTGCAGAGCTGGGACGAGTGACCGCTGGAAGAACTTCCCTTTTTGTTGGTTTGTGGCCTTCCTCTCCTGGGAGAACCACGACCTCTAGTGGCCTGTGCTGGGCAGCTGCGCAAAGACAGAGCTTCTGCTTCCTGCCTGGCTGCTTTGGAGTTTATCTCTGCTGTTGCTGTGGGAGTGGCCTGGCTCAGACAGCTGCTCCAAAATGGTGGAGCCACGTTGGAGGGGGAGCGGACAGGAGGCTATTTATCTCCGTAAGGGGCCTCCATGCTCCCTGCTGCCCAGGGTGTTAGAGTGCGCAGAGATCCCCACATTCCCTACCTCTGGACTATGTGTCCCGCCCTGCCCCTTTAAGACTTCCAAAAAGCACTTGCCAAAACAAAACAAAACAAAACAAATTAAATAAATAATTTTTTAAAAAAAGCGCTCGCTTTTCTTTGTCCTCAGGCGCCGTCCTCAGGCACCCACTCACCGGTCTTGCTGCCCTTTTTCCCTAGTATCCAGGACCCTATGCATGCACTGTGTCTGCGCTCTGGTCCGGATGGCTGGGGCTGGGTGTTCAGCAGTCCTGGGCTCCGTCTCCTTCCCCGCTCTGACTCCTCTCCTCCTGCCAGGAGCTGGGGGGAGGGGTGCTCAGGTCCCGCCTGGCCAGGGCTTGTATCTTACCCCCTTTGCAAGGCGCTGGGTTCTCACAGGTGTGGATGTGGTCTGGATGTAGTCCTGTGTCCTCTGGTCTCTATTCTAGGAAGAGTTGTCTTGGTTATATTTTCATAGATATATGTGGTTTTGGGAGGAGATTTCCGCTGCTCTACTCATGCCACCATGTTGGCTCCACCTCTGTTAATTCATCTTTAGTAAATAACATAACCCAAAATATTGATCAAAGCAGCAATTCTGATAATGAAAGCAGTGTTATGGGACCAACCATTCCAGGCATACTGCCACAAATAAGTGAGGCAGAACAACCCAAGCCTTTCTTAAAACTAGATTCAGTTTGTCCTCCCTTTTGTAACAATTCAAACATGACTAACCAGGATTTATTTAGAATATTGACAGAGAAGGAGTTATGGGAACCTGGGCCATGGAAAAACCCATTCTCCCAAGAAACTTATATGAAACAGCAAAGTAATAAAAAGAGATTAATAGTCCCCACTGCCAGGGCCCCCCTTATGTTGCTAATAATATTGGAAGACACCTCTGGTATTCCCCCTTGAAGAAAGAATTTATGAGCAAAATAGGAAGATTTACATTTATAAATATCCCATATATAAAAGTTTATTGATAAAATATTACTATATTTATGGTAATATAGTAAGAGCAGATTTAGCATTATTATATGAAAAATTAAAGAAGACTGCAAAGTCCTGGTGCCTGTAGATGCAGGAGGAAAGGTGTAAAAACCTGAAATTGTGGAATGAATATTATGAAAGAATAAGATGTTTCTATTTTACTTGTAAGAATGTTGAAGAATGTTAAAACTTATTGGTGATAGGAGTACCATCCCTAGACTTTAGATGTAAGCCTCAACCCACATGTGTAGGATGATTTAATTAATAATTGGTTACACTTAATAACCAAAATATATATAGCTTGCATTTTATATAACCTGCTTAAACTTTATGTAACCTTAGACACATATCTTAAACTTCATATAATCTTACACGTTTATAAGTAAAAATCATAGCCCACACACTGTCTCATGCCATTTCCTGTTTAGCACTTAGCACATAGATTACATAATTACTAATCACAATAGACCAGGGGAAAGTTAGAAATTAAATGTTAAAGAGCTACTATTAGAGGAAATGATGATATTTTCTTAAGGGTAATAAGCCAGAATTATGTAGAAACTGACAGGAAAAGGATTGTATTATTCATGATTAAATAAAAATGTTTAACATTATGTAATCCTTAAAAAGATATAAAAATAAAGACCCTGCCACTTGATGTCAGGAGATGTTTCAACCTTGATCGGGTGTTTCATCTCCTGTTCACCTCCTCACTTGCCAATGCTGTCCTTTCCTTCATGACCCACACCTCAGCTGGAGCTTTACTCTGGCAATTAATTTTGTATCCCGCAACTTTGCTGAATTCAGATACTAGATCTAGTAGTTTTGGGGTGGATCCTTTAGGGTATTTTATATACAATATCATGTTACCTGCAAACAGGGACAGTGTGACTTCTTCCTTACCAATCTGGATGCCTTTTATTTCTTTGTGTTTTCTGATTGCCATGGCTAGGACCTCCAGAACTATGTTGAATAAAAGTAGGAAGAGTGCTATCCTTGTCTTGCTCCCAATCTTAAAGGAAAAGCTTTCAGCTTCTCACTGTTAAGTATAATGTTGGCTGTGGGTTTGTCATATATGGCCTTTCTAATGTTGAGATACTTGCTCTCTATACCCATTTTGTTGAAAGTTTTTATAATGAATGGAAGCTGAATTTTGTTGAATGCTTTATCAGCATCTATGGAGATGATCATGTGATTTTTGTCCTTCTTTTTGTTAATGTGGTCGATGATGTTAATGGATTTTTGAATGTACCAAGCTTGCATCCCTGGGATGAATCCCACTTGATCATGATGGATGATCTTTTTTATGTATTTTTAGAATTCAGTTTCCTAATATTTGTTGAGTAATTTTGCATCTATGTTCATCAGGGATATTGGTCTGTAATTTTCTTTTTTTGTGGTGTCTTTGTGTGGTTTGGTATTAGAGTGATGTTGGCCTCATAGAATGAATTTGGGAGTATTCCCTCCTGTTCTACTTTTTTGGAAAACTTTAAGGAGGATGGATATTAGGTCTTCACTAAATGTTTGATAAAATTCAGCAGTGAAACCATCTGCTCCAGGGGTTCTGTTCTTGGGTTGTTTGTTGATTACCAATTCAATTTCCTTGTTGGTAATTGGTCTATTCAGATTTTCTGTTTCTTCCTGGGTCAGCCTTGGAAGGCTGCATTTTTCTAGAAATTGGTCCATTTCTTCTAGGTTATTCAGTTTGTTACCATATAATTTTTCATAGTATTCTCTCATCATTCTTTGTATTTCTGTGGTGTCCGTCGTGATTTTTCCTTTCTCATTTCTGATTCTATTTATGTGTGTAGACTCTTTTTTCTCTTGGTAAGTCTGGCTAAGAGTTTATCTATTTTACTTATTTTCTCAGAGAACCAGCTCCTGCTTTCATTGATTCTTTCTATTGTTTAATTCTTCTCGATTTTATGTATTTCTGCTTTAATCTTTATTATGTCCCTCCTTCTACTGACTTTGGGCCTCATTTGGTCTTCCTCTCTAGTTTCATTAATTGTGAGTTTAGACTGTTCATTTGGGATTGTTCTTCTTTCCTGAGGTAAGCCTGTATTGTAATATACTTCCCTCTTAGCACGGCCTTCACTGGATCCCAAGATTTTTTCAGTATTGAATTATTGTTGTCATTTGTCTCCATATATTGCTTGATTTGTTTTTATTTGGTCATTGGTCCATTGACTATTTAGGAGCAGGTTCTTGTTTTTTATCCATTCAGTGACTCTATGTCTTTTGATTGGTGCCTTCAGAACATTTACATTTACGGTGATTATTAATAGGTATGTACGTGTTGTCATGCAGGCTTTAGATTTGTGGTTACCAAGGTTCAAGGGTAATTCCCTTACTATCTAACAGTCTAATTTAACTCACTTCATATGCTATTACAAACGCAACCTAAGTTTTCTTTTTTTTTTACCTCCTTAATCTTCCTCCACCATTCTTTATATGTTAGGTACTCATATTCTGTACTCTTTGTCTATCCCTTGATTGACTTTGAGTGTACTTGATTTGATTTTGCATCTGCTTAATAATTAATTGTTCTACTTTGCTGTGGTTTATTTTCTCTGGTGACATCTATTTAGCCTTAAGAATACTTCCATCTAGAGCAGTCCCTCCAAAATGCACTGTGGAGGTGGTTTGTGGGATGTAAATTCTCTCAGCTTTTGCCTATCTGAAAATTGTTTAATCCCTCCTTCAAATTTAAATGATAACCTTGCCAGATAGAGTATTCTTGGTTCAAGGCCCTTCTGCTTCATTGCGTTAAATATATCATGCCACTCTCTTCTGGCCTGTAAGGTTTCTGTTGAGAAATCTGATGATAAACTGATGGGTTTTCCTTTGTATGTGATCTTTTTTCTCTCTCTAGCTGCTTTTAAAAGTCTGTCTTTATCCCTGATTTTGTCATTTTCATTATTATATGTCTTGGTGTTGTCTTCCTTGGGTCCCTTGTATGGGGAGATCTGTGCACCCCCCATGGCTTGAGAGACTATCTCCTTCCCCAGATTGGGGAAGTTTTCAGCAACTACCTCAATAACACTTTCTATCCCTTTTTCTCTGTCATCTTCTTCTGGTATTCCTATAATGCAGATATTGTTCTATTTGGATTGGTCACACAGTTCTCTCAATATTCTTTCATTTTTAGAGATTGTTTTTTCTTTCTGTGCCTAAGGTTCTTTGTATTCCTCTTCTCTAATTTCTATCCCATTTACTGTCTCTTCTACTACATCTAATCTGCTTTTAAATCCCTCCATTGTATTTTTTATTTCAGATATGGAATTTCTTAATGACTGAATCTCTGTCTTAAATTAGTCCCTCAGGTATTGAATATTTTTCTGTACCTCCATGAGCATGTTTATGATTTTTATTTTAAACTCTCTTTCAGGAAGATTGGTGATTTCAGTTTTGCCCTTTTTCTGGGGTTTGTGAGATTTTTGTCTGAACCAGGTTCCTTTGATGTTTCATAATTCTATGTGGTGCCCACTAGTGCCCAGAAGCTCCAGTCTCTGGAGCTGCTCAGCCCCTAGAGTGAGGTTGTGGTTTGTAGGGGAGCAGTGCTGGTGCCTGTGGACAGGAAAGAGCTGTTTCCTGATTCCCATCTGCAGTGTCTGTCTCCAGTATCAGAGCCAGTGGGCCAAGCCCAGATGTGTAAGCCTCTGTGCTCAGCATCCCTAGCTGTTGTAGGCAGGGCCTCCCTCCGGCTATCCTGAAACCATCACAGTGAATGCCGGTTTGCAAGCTGGTGCCGGCAGGCCAAGAGGAAGGTGCAGCAGGCTGCATGTCACTGTGGGGTGCATCAGAGCTGAGTAGGCAGCCAGAGGAATGGGGCACCTGAAGCTCCACAACGTTCCCAACCCACTGAGTGGAGTGTGCCCAAACAACCTTGTCCACCTATCCCTTCTCCTGCATAGCAAGATCCATGCAAACCCCACCCCTTCAGGTGCCCTCTCTGTGCTAGAAAGTCTCTCAGACTGCCTGCCTTTCCTTTGTTTCAGAGTTGCCGATGTGGATCCCCATCCTCCACAAATGGCTGGGACCTCAGTCTTTCAAGCACTCTGCCTGTCACAGCTCCCTAGCCCCAGCAACCTCCAGAGCACTACATAATGTAGGTCTGTGTTCCAAAGCAGACCTCCAGGGCTGGGTGTTCAGCAGTTCTAGGTTTCCACCCCCTCCCCCACTGTATTTCTCTTCCTCCCGCCAGTGAGCTGGGTCGGGGAAGGGCTATGGTCCCACCAGATCAAGCCTTTCATAGGTTACCCTGTTTCATGAGGTCTGCTCTGTTCGTGAGGTCTGTATGCAGTCTGGTGCAGCCTTCTTTTCTGTTGCTGTTTTAGGATTAGTTGTATTAACTATATTCTCACACTGTGGTTTTGGGAGGAATTCTCTGTCTCACCTCTCACACTGCCATCTTGAATCTCACGCATAGGATATTTTTTGAAGACTACTCTGTGGTGGGCAAGTTCACGATTACTTGTAAGATAGATAATATTTTCATTTTGCAGAAAGAAAGCTGTGGCACTAAAGGGAATAGCTTTTACAGAGCTACACAGCTAGTGAATGTCATTGCCTAGATTCAAGGTTAAGCCTTCCGACCAAAAAACATGTCTTCTGCAGTCCACTGTGCTGTCTCCTTTTACCACAGCCTGTGACTGACAAAATTCAAACACAATTAACTTTTTTTTTTTTACTTACTTGCTGGAGATCTCCTTCCTTCTTTAGCAAACAATTGCTTGAAACTTGCACAGAAAATCAAAATACATGTACTCAACATATTTTATGAGTGCTGCAGCTTTCCTTCATCCTTTAATTCAAGGTCAGCTGTCTTTAGAGGATGGTTGTAGTTTTATTTGATTCATTTAAAATGAATTGAGTACCTACAGTGCACCAGAAAAAAGTTTGTGAAAACATTTACACAGATTTTTAAGTATTTGGGGTTTTTTTTAATGATTTTTTTCTACAAAACCTTTTCCATCTTCAAGAATGTTAGTAAAATTCAGTTGCCTTTATTAAGTCATCCCTGAAGTCAGCATCACACATCTTCTTAGGGTTGGTGGAATGAATGAATGAAGACCCTAAATGAAAAATCAAGGAGTTGGGAATAGTGCAGCCAACTCAAACCGAGTAGTACAGAAGGCTGTAGATTAATCACTGCAATCTTGAAACTAGATCCAAAGTTTCATATTTTTATATAAATTTTCCCAGGGGTGCTAACAGCTTTCTTCAGATTTCCAAAGGAGTCTGTAGCCAGGTAAAGATCAACTTTTACTCCGCACTAGTGGTTCTCCAAGTGTTGTCTCTGAACCAGTAGCATTAGCACCACCTGGGAACTTGCTAAACATGTCAGTGCTCAAGCCTCATCTGGAACAGCTGGACCAAAACCTGCGACGGTGGGGTCCAGCAGTCCATGCTCTAAGGAGCCCTCCACATTATTCTGATGCACACTGAAGTGGACTTGTCTGTGCTGGCCTCAGATTTCCCACAGAAAGTCACCGCTTCCCATCTGGCCAAGAAACGCTTCCCCTCACCACGTCAGAGAACACCCTTTTTTTGTCTTATTGCAGCTCTTCTCAAATTCTACTTAATGCAGGAAACTTTCCAAGCCTGGAGGAACTAAATTCCACTTCTCTTATCATCTGGAGCAAGCTACCTCCCTCAGCTCCCCCCCCCATTCCAGCAGAGGATATTCATGTTGTTTCTTAGAAGAAAAATAAATATAGAAAACCAGAATCAAAACTTCAAACCAACCACAAAAAGCACTTGGTGTATGTTTGTACAATATGCAAATAAACATGTAACATGTTTATCTTACTATTTTAGAGCTTAAACTCCTGCACTAAAGGCACTGTAACATATATACTTTTGGGCAACAGAGGAGCCAATACATCTTTAAACACTGAATAATAGTACAAATACTCCCAAATTACGATTCTTCCTGATTATCTGCTACAGAATCACAGGGCTGGATTTAATCAGTGTTAATGTAATTGCTTGCATTTAAAACTGTTCATCGGAGGTTATGTCCCGAGGTACTCTAGCTACTGCATGGATTATATGAAAGCTCTGACCCCTATTCCCATGGTCACTTCCATGTGGCACTGTGTGCTTCTGGCTTAGCTTTCCCTGGGAAGAAAAACTGAAAACTTTCTTGGTACTGAGCCATGCTCCCATCTGGAATAAAGATTAAGAAAGGGGAAGGGAGCTTTTGTTCAGATTATAAATGCCAGATGCTGCCACATTAATAGTCCAATACACCCCAATGGTGCTTACTTCAAACATTTGGTTTTCAAACCCTCCTCTCTAAAGAATGTGCTGGTAACTGTCAGAAATCACAGAGGGGTGGTCCATTACAATTATGAACACCTACTCTAAGATTGCCAGTGATAGAATAAAGGGAAATCCCTAGATGGTAGAGTGGTTTATCAGCTTTCATGTGATGCAGTGTTTCCCAGATTGGAGACTTTCACACCCCAGGGAATCATGAGAATTGTTAGAGATCACTGTGTTGGCTTCAAGCTGAGAGGACATAAACCACCAACAACGAAAGGCATTTCAGCCTCAGAGTTTGGACTGACTTAGAGGAGACCATCCATTATTATAAATGGATAAGCTCTTTGTTTTCCTCGCAAAATCTGAAGAAGAGTAAGTGGGTCAAAACTGATGTGTAGAAAAAAAATAACAGACAGAAAAGTGAGTAAATGACAACAGAATGAAGAGGAGAAAAAAGAGTCATCAAAAAGGAGAATGTGGAAAGAAAGAGGAAGCAGAGAAGAGGGGAAAACAAGGCAACAGAACCAACTCAGTGTTTAAGTTGATGTTTTTAATTACCGTAAGAATTTCAGGCACAGCCTCCAAAGGAGAAATGGTTATGAAGGAGCCTAAAGAAGACCTACTGGGTCAGGATTACTGATTTTTCATTTGGCCTTAAACTCCCCTATGGGAGTGGCCATAATAGTGGCCAGCACTATTACTGATCCTGTTTTTATTTAAAATTTTGAAATTTTGTTCATTATGGATTTCGGCTTTTTTAACTATGATTTATCTTAGTGACCCTTAAATTTTGCACCCAAGGCAAGTTCCTCACTTGCCTTACCCTAGTTCTGGCTCCATAGATCACACTTCTCTGCAAAATTTGATTTGGTACTGTCAAGGAAAGAGATAAGGTATTTCTTTCAAATGGAGATTAAGTTGGTTCTTTCAAATGTAAAGTATTAAGTGTCTGGGTTCAGCTGAACAGAGAATTTGAGACTGGAAGCTCTCTTGGGAAGCTTTTTCACAAATAATGGGGTTGGAGAAATGCTTGTACCTTGAAGAACTAATTGTGAAGACATTCTGAATAAAGTTTCCTCCAAGTGCTCACTTACATAATCTAGCCAAAGCCAGGCCAACAATATTTCATGGCTGTCTCTCTTGCTCTGTTGCAGACATAAGGCCCTAAAGTAAAACCAAAGACTCTTATCCTGTCAAGTCTGATGAGAAGGGCAAATCAGCAACTCCTAGGTTTAAATTGCAATTTGAACCCAATGAGCTTCTCCCTGGAGTGATGTAAGAAGGCTTGGGAAAAACAAGCTTTGAATGTTAATTTCTCGCTTTCTGTAGGAAAGGATATGCAGATTGGGGTTCACATGTGTTAAGTCTGGATCTGCAGACTCCAGCACACTACACAGATGCATTTGATGGAGAAAATCCTTGTGGAATAAAACTAAAGTGACCAGCCTGAGAAAATCTGATCTTGCGTTACCTTTCAAAGAAAGGCACAAGGTGGTGGGGTCAGTCTGAAACTGGGTGTAAGTGACTCACAATAACAGTTTTTATTTAAATTCTTACCATTTGTTAAGGGAGAGCAGAGTACTGGGCAATTTACTTATGATATCTTTTAAAATCCCCATAATAACTAGGAATGGGAGATTTTCCTATCTCTGTTTTCCATATAAGGAAACTGAAGCTTAGAAAGTGATGTGCCCCCCAGTCAAGTCAAGCAGCTTGTTAGTCATGGGTGGGGCCAAACTTGTAACCTCAGTCTAATTCCAAAATCACCCCGCTTTCCTCTAAATCAGTGGCATGCAGACTACAACCCATGTGCCAGGTCTGCTATGCCACTTCATATTCTGCAAACTAAGAATGATTTTTACATCTTTCAATGGTTGAGAAAAATTAAAGAAGAGTACTCTTTTGTGGCTTGTGATACCTACATGAAATTCAAATTTCAGTATCGATAAATAGTTTTTGGAACACAGCGATGCCCATATATTTCCTTACTTACCTATGCTGCATTCACACTACAATGGCAGAGGTGGGTATCTGCGACAGAGACCATTACAGACTACAGCCTAAAATATTTACTATTTGGATCTTAAAGATAACGTTTGCCACCCATGCTATATGTGCATCTCACATCCTTTCTTAAAATGTCATTTAAAAAAAACATTAATCCCAGTATTAGCAAACTTTCTTTCCTCACTGTAGGTATAACCAGTATGAACCACATCTGTTTGCTCTTCTCCTTCAAGAATTAAATCTCCTTGCTTGCCCATCCAGCCTGCAAAAGAAATCTCAATCCTACCTTAATGTTCTGCCAATCAGATCAAGTTACTCTCTTTAATTTAATTTCGGTCTATATGGAAGAGAAAAATCTAAAGAAGCACTGGCTGTAACTACTGGTTTCTTGAAATCATGAATGTCTGCCAGTCAGTCCCACAACTGATTATGGGAATCATACAAAGCCAAGAGAGAGATCAAACTTAAGTAGCAGCAAAAGAATACTTTTCAAGCTATGTAATTCTATGAATAAATAACAAAATTTGGCAAGATAAACACCACAATGCAAATAGATGAAGAAACTATTGCAAAATTCTGTTTAAATACCTCATTTTTAACTTTTACTTTTAATGGATTTCTGCTCCCTGCTTTTCTCTCAGTCACTCTGCTGACCTGGCATCCCAGACATGGTTGTGCAAAATGTTCTGGGAATCCAGCAGTCAGTTCTCAGCATCCTAGATCTAGCCCCCAGCATTATTCATAATGCTAATGTCATCACCATGAGCCAATTGTACTCCCATAATCCCCTTCAAACATTGGAAGGAATAAAACTAGAGAAACATCTATCCCAGGGTCATCACAGGCTGAGAGCAATGTTGCCATTCACAGCAAGCATGGGCGGTGGCCTCGCTGGCTCCTGCCCCCTCCCCCCACGCCTTACCTCCCCCCCCCACCCCCTGTTGCGACTCCTTCAGTGCCTTCCGGTGCCCTCCAGCTCGCTATGTTTTTTATCACTCTTACCATCCACTAAAGAAATTCATTGAACGAATATGGAGTATTATTAACAGGGCTGGTAGAATGCTTTTGCTTGGGCAATGAGGTGGAAGTTTCTAAGCCAAAATAAATTTTCTCACATAGAAATTCTATTTCTTTGCCTGATCATCAGCAGCTTAATTTTTCCCTCTAATTTTCATCCTTGGTTAAACCATTTTTTCATAGGGAAAATATTCCCAACGACCTAAGGACAACCAACTTCCCACGAAAATGGATTCCATTTCTCCATTCCCCTGGCCTCCCAGATTTCTGACACCTTTGATATTTTCTAGAGCCTGCCAAACACAAAGGAGCTTCATAAAAACCACCAATCTGGTTTTTAGATGAACATGGTATGATGCAGTTAGATTTTGACAGGCTAGCAGAAAGGAAGTGACTTAAATCAGAAGAAGGCTTGGTTTAAAATAGTCTTGTCTGTGTGGTTGTTTTCTTTTTTTCTAGATGGTTCCAGAAAAAATAAATACAGCTCTTGTGTCTACTTTTGAAATTGTTTTTTCTCTTCTTTGTCATTCTCTGGGGAAATGAAGAGAATTTTCCGGGAGCCAAAGGAAAAGAGGAGTCAGTAAAAGACTCCATTTGCCCTAATGAACTTAACTCTTTTTCGCTTGTGGGTGAGCTTTTGGGTCAGCCAGCAATGCGATCATTGTTAAAGGCTCACCTGGTTCCTTAACCTCAGGAAAGTGAGTATCCTGTAGTCTAGAACGAAGACCAGTTTGAATTTAACAATCTTGATAACTATGCTGGAAACAACTTAGATAACTAGATGGTTCAGGAGCAAACCTTTAAATTTTAAACTACTTTAGGAAGAAAAACAAGCTTTTAAAAAAAAACAAACCCCAATGGGAGCAAAGATAACCCTCTAAAATGTGGGAAGAAGCTGAGTCAGCCTCTGTCAGCAAGCTTCACTGAGACCTTGGGGACTTGTAGCAACACGATTTTTTTTTTTTTTAACTTACACAGCAACTTTTATCCAAGGATCTCAAAATACTCTACAAAAATAAAATTATCTAACATTCCATCATAGGGGGTGGGTTTAGGAAATTAACACTGTGTCTGCAGGTCATGTTTTCTCAGCCTCGGCATTTTTGACACTGAGCTGGATAATTCTTTGGGGGCTGTCCTGTGTAATGTAGGCTGTTTAGCAGCCTCCCTGACCTCTACCCACTTGATGCCACTAGCACCACCTTCCCTTCCCCTGGTTGTGACAACCAAATATGTCTTCAGGCATCGCCACAGGTCTTTGTGGGGGCAAAATAATCCCCAGTTGACACTGTTCTCAACCAAGGCACAGAGCACTCGATTAACCTGTATGTAGCGTTCAGCCAAAAAGCG
Organism: Manis pentadactyla; assembly: GCF_030020395.1. NCBI lineage: Eukaryota > Metazoa > Chordata > Mammalia > Pholidota > Manidae > Manis > Manis pentadactyla. Next base: position 127,715,413 of record NC_080023.1, read on the forward strand.
GTGGCCAAACTGGGAAAACAAAATGAGGATTCCTGAGTCCCAAGCATGTGGCTCTTCCCATCGCTATTGCCTACCTCAGTGGGAACTTAGCTGAGTCCCTAATTCATTCCTCAGGTCAGTTAGCTGTGAAAACACACACATGAGGACTTTCCCTCACGCTGTATTGAATGCTTGGCTGTGTGAAGAATGTCTGATTGGTGTTATTTCCCTGGGAGTCACTAAGTGAATTATGAGACTAAGTCCTCTCCCAAAGCAGGCAAGTCTGGATAGCATGAAATGGACCAGCAGCAACCCTGTAATTGTATGAGCAGAATCATTTATAGCGTAGAGGCTTTCCTAAGAGCAGAGCTGCTCGTGAGCAGTAAGGGGTGGGACAAGGAGCTCACAGGATTTAGCCAAGCAAATGAATGCTCTTTTAAATTTTGTTATCTGTTAAGTCCCTCAACTATATTAATTTTTTGTTTTTTTTTTCCCCAGAGCATTGCTTGGAAATGATTGCAACATGTACTTTTGCTAATTGAATTATTTAAATAAATCAGTTAATTTACATACCAATTTTTCAATATGTCAGTGTTTGCCTCTTGATAAATTATAAAATGCCTGTCCCCTCCCTCTTCTTTGTTCACATTGGTGCATGAACTTGCTGATCTCTCCAAGTGAGTCAGTGAAGTCAGGTACAGATTGATTTGAGCAATAAACCACCTCAAGCATTTCGGGAACAGAGACAGGTGCTAAAATTATTTTTAAAACATGAACTCTAGGATACACAAAAGAAGAGTGGGATGGCATGCTGGTGTAACTATTACACAAAGATGGGTATAAACCTGTACCACTAAGCTCTGTATTTATTCAATGAACATATGTTGAGTACCCACTGGCTTCAAAGCCCTGTGCTGGAAAATACAGGAATGCCCAGAGTTAGCCTCTACTTTGATTTTATTTTACTTTTTGCATAGTCTAACAAACTATTACATATGCGTAAGTAATTATACCGAGGTAAAAGGCAATCAGTGCTTTAAAGATGAACAGGTGCAGCATGAACTCAGAACCCAGCAACATCTCACTTACCTAGAAAGAACAACCCAGGCTATAGCTGTATCCTGAAGTACGAAGAAGCAAAAGAATTAACTCTTCAAGAAATGAAGACATTTTCTTTTTGTCAAGTCACAGTATGATATATCAAGCGGAAATCTATGTTTATGCTTTACAATTTGAAAATGTTGCTCTTCTGGGAGAGAACAGGAAGACACAGAATCATGAAAACTATTCAAGGTCAATGAGGATTTAGAGACTTCTTTACTAAGTAGTCTGTTATGGGCTGGCTGCACACAGCTACCTCACTTAGTCCATATGACAACAATGTGAGGGACATGCCGTATCCCTGTTTAGCAAATGAGAGTTGAGGTGCAATGACCCTGGTGTTTTTCTCAAGGCATCTCTGGAGCAGTTGCTTCACAAGAACTGGCCACCTTCACCATAGAAGAATGTCCTTGCTCTGCAGCCTCACCAAGGCCTGCCCTGTTCCCTAAGCACAGGCTTCCCGCTCACCTGCTCTGCAGGCTCTGCTCACCCTCCACCTGGCACAGAGAGATGCCAGCTGGCACATAAACAAGCCCTGAAGGGATTTCCAACAGCCTGTAGTCTGTGAACTGACCAGTGTTTGACAGCCAGCTCTCAGTTGTCTGCAAAGGCCTGCATCGCCTTTGCAAAGGCCTGCCACTGAGGTCTGCTCCCACAGCACCAGGACCTGAGTGCCACACTGTTCATTCTAAGGGAGTGCTCATTTCAGCCAAAACCCAGCATCAGGAAGGTGAGTCTTCAGGGAAAAAGGAATCATGTGGTGCCAGCAGAGCCGAAGAGAAATCCATTTTCTCTGGATCACCTGTCGCTCTCCCCGTAAGACTGATAATCGTGGTTACCTGGAATCTCTAGCCTTGCCAGAGCTGCAGACATGGTGTCAGTCCATTTACACAGATGATGGAAATAAGCCTCAGAGGTCAAGCAGCCTGGCCCAGGCTTCACAGTTGGCAGGGGCCAGGAGTGGCGCTTGGACCTCACTGGCCTTTACAAAAGCACTGCCCTCCCACTGAAACAGACAGCAGAGTGAAATGAAGGGGAAACACTCCTTCTCCTAAAGCAGTGAAAATGTTTGGCTCAGTTATTCAGCCTTGCATCTGGGTCAGCTACGTGCAGTGAATGTTATATATTATTCTGACCTTTTCCTTATATCCAGTGACCTTCAGGCCCCTGTCAGTGTATGTGCTCATTGACTACCAAATAATACTAAAATTAGCCCCCAACATGGTAATGCAAAAATAAAACCAAAGTGGGAAAACAATGTCAAGATACATGATTCATTCCAAGTCAAACAGAAAACACTTCCAACTTAAAAAAGCTTAAATCTATCACTTTATTAATACCAACAATAAAAATTACCATAAGCATTGATCACATTAGCTCTGACTTAGAAAGTAGAAATTATTATTCCTATATCAAGTTGGGAAAACTAAAACTAAGCAACTTACTCTAGGCCACTGGCCTAGTAAGTGCTGGAACGTGGATTCAAACCTATGTTCTTCTTGCATATAAGCCTACTCTCTTCCTACTGCATGAACATCTATAACAAAAACTTCATATATATATATATATATATATATATATATATAAAACCATTAACAGGATGATTTCTCATAAATATTAAATGGTGAAAAGTAACAAGACTGAGAAATCTGAATGGGTCCAGTGCCCAGAAACCTTCACCATTGGGCAGACTTAGGCTTATAAATGTTCATACTTCCTGTCAGCTGACTAGAAGACTAGTTAATTTCAAGAAAAGAAAAGCTGGGATGGAGAACATAATAACCAATTAACTTAGGGAAAAAGTCCTGAGAGACACTTGGTCAAAAGAGCTCTCAATAGACAAGTGGCAACCCCGAAGAAGTGGAAAATAGCCTCAGCCTCAAAGATCAACCAAGCTATTGAACCTAGGCTCACCTTGGCTAGGAGCACCCCCCATATGATGCATGGAGAATGGCTTAGTTAAGAGCTTCCAACAAAGCAGAAGTTAAACCAGTAACGGGGCTCAGAATGCCTAGCTGCTAGTTCAGAAAGTATATTTGGCAGACAAGGCTAGTGTCTAAATCGTGTCTTCTAGGAGCAAATTGAGTCAAAATGCTGACTCTTCATCCAGATAATTACAGCTGCTGCAGGTCCCAGAAAGGCGTGTACAGAGTTATCCCACACTCACATACTTTGTTACCCACTAAGGTTCTGACCCCAAATCTCTCCTCCTCTGTGGAGCCAGATGGGCACAGCTCCTCTAGCTCAACAAGTGACTAGGCTTACAAGTAGGTCTAATTTTCCTAGGCCACTGATTCTCTAACTCTAACCTGCTTTAGCTTACAGGGCTTGTTCAAATATGGATTACTGAGCCTCACCCAGAGTGTTTTATTCAGTAGACCCCGGTGGGGTCGAAGAATTCGTCTTTCTTATGAGTTCTCTGGTGATGCAGAGTCACAGGGCCAGGAGACGACATTTTGAGAATCACTGTTATAGACTCACACTCAGACCTTGTTCCCAGAGTCCTACATTTGCAGAAGCAGAAGGAGACAAGACAAATTCAAGGAGAAGAACACTACCTCCCCAGGGCAAGAACATCTGGCCAATGCCTCCCCTTCCCAGAGCCCTATTCAGTTCCTTCTAGGACTGCAAGGGTCCAAGGGGCCCTTCCAAATGATGGACTACCTTAGCCCTACCTCTCTTTGAACCAGCCCCATGGGGGGGCAAAAAAAGGAAGAGCAAAATGAAAAGGACCCTCTGACGAGCATGTCTTCCTCCCCTTCCAAATGATATGCTAAGCAAAAGGAAAAAGCAGTGACCTGGCTCCTCGCCTAGCAATCCACTCCTTATCACAATGACTCAGTTATTGATCTCCCATTCTGCAGCTGGGTTAAGCTCAGATGGGCCATTAACATGGTTTATGGTCTCAAGCTTTGTCAGAAGAACTACATTTTGCAAAGACATTTACCATAAAACAAAGGAATCAACACATCTAAACATATCCTTTCAGAAATTTTATTTGTCCCAGAGTAACAAGCACAAAATTAAATCTGCATATCAACACATAGGAAAGACTCAATTATGTTTTTTTTTCTTTAGACCTATGATTACTGTAAGTACTTTTAACCACGTAAATCAGAGAGGCTGGAGTTAATTCTATAACGTATTAGATATTTGCTGGGATAGCTGTTGTGTTTTTTTTCATACCAAATGACATTCAACTAAGGAACATGTACAAATCATTGCTGCTTCCAGCCTGAATGGTAATTTATAAACTTCTAGGGGTTAGAAGATATAAAATATTTTTAGCTTGGAAGATGTGTTACAGACTGGAATGTTTGTGGGAAATATCTTCTACATGAAGAATTCCTGCACCAAAATTCCTGCCTCAATTAACTACCATAAACAGCTTTGAGGAAGAAGAGAACAGCATCTCATGTCTAGAGGGACCCTGGCAGCCTTCTTTGGAAACTCCAACGCAAGCCAAACACAGTGAGGCTGGCCTCTTCCATTCATGGCTGGTCCAGTTCCAGGGAAACGCCTTGGGCTTGGGACAGCGCCGGAAAAGATCTGCTCTAGTTGGCAGTGAACCAAAGTCCATTTCGTCTTCTGCTCCCCTGTCCCCTGAGAGAATGAGTCAGCTTCAGGGCCCTGGAGGTATAGGCTGCAGCTGAGGAGACCTAGAGGGCCCAGTAAGGAATAGAGCCAATGCCCTGCTTGTCACTATGAGAATGTCCTTCCAGAATTTCAACATGGAATGAAGCACTATCGGACAGAAATAGAGTATTTACTCAAAGTATCTTCCTGAGCTTTTTCAACATACATTGTTTTATTCAGCTCTCACATGAACCCTGCAAGACATGGATCATCGCCTAACCTATCATGCATGGGGAAAACAAAAGGCTGCTTGGGGAGGGTGAGTGATGTGCCCAGCTTCATACAGCACATTAGTGGCAGGGCCAGGATAAGGACCGGAGCCTGTTTCACTCCAAAATAACCATCTTCTCCACCAGATCCCTTTAATTAACTACAGGAAAGGGGTGGAATTCTAAACAGCTTGACAGTATTTATCTTAAGCCATTCCAACACTGAGTGAGGAACAAGTAGTTTGCAGATTTTTTCAATGTCAAGTAGAGTAGACCCCACCACCAGGTCCCCTTGGGCAACATTGGGCTAAGTATGTGACGCTGGGTTTATAAACTTCCAATCTCCTGACTTTCCTCTTCTACTACCCTGGGCCTGCATTATCCTCTCTCTCATCGCTTCTCTCCAGCTCCTGGAGCTTTCCTATTCCTGATGTGGTCTCCTCTTCAATATCATAAAGATTCAGAGCTTTTAATGGATTCCTAATGCTGCAGGGGAAATTTTACAAGCTGGGAGGACTTTCTAGATGTATTCCTGCCCACCTCTTATGCTGCTTACCTCTCATTCCCCAGGCAGTCAGGGAGCAGTCAGCAGCTTGGAATCCCCCATGTGAAAATGTATCAAAGTCTGGTCTGACATGACCACGTTTTGATGTGGTGAGCCTTTCTGCTGCCATGGTTTCTTCCAAATAAAGAGATTTAATCTTTTTGTGAACAACCTTCTACCCAGGAGTATAATGATGCCAAGAAAATCAGCTGGAGCGAAAGCAGTCAAGAGATTTCCCCAAATTCCAGAAAAATTGAATTGTGTAGTTTCCTCCCCAGAATATTTCATTAAATAGCATATGTTCCAAAACTTCTAAAATATTTTATGTAAAGTAATCAAAATATTCTTTGTCTATACATGCTATTTGCTTAGGATTGTTGAATAGCTGGTAAGTCCTGTCTTGCTTAGCATCAGAGCACATAAAACCATAGCCATGGCAATTTTAAGAAACTGGAATATTTACATTCAAAACATTTACATAAAGTTGTCTCTTACTTACTATTAGGGAAGAATTGCCTGTGTATTGAAAAATCCAACACTGTATTTTCCAAAGTGGGATGGATAGAGAGTCCCTGTTCAGGGAGGCTCAGCTTGCTTCCTGTAATAGCTTGAAATAGAAGGAGGGGTAAATATGAGGAGAGGGGGAGGAGAAAAAGTAGGTGAGGCCATAGAAAACCCTACCGTGTGTTCTTTATCCCTTGATCTATATTCTGCCCACTCACAGGCCCTGATGGCATCTGCTACAGGGGGCAGGCTGTGCTGTCAGGTGTCAGAGGGCTCCAGCCCTCTCCTGGACATAGCACACATTTTCATCCCACAGTTCTCCTAGTTGTACTCCAGGACTTTCTGTCTGTGGACCTTTGCTCAAGCTGTTTCCTCCTCTAGGCACACACTCACCCAAACCCCAACATGCCTCTCACCAGTTCAGTGTTACTCATTTCTCAAGACCCATTTCAAATGTTACTTTCTTCAGGATGTCTTTACTGATCTGTCCCAACAGGGGCACATTTCTCTCTGAGGCTCTCAAGCACTATCTTTGAATTTACCAAAGAGGCATACTACAGTTAGTTTTGTTTAATACTTGTCATATCCCCCCTACTAGAACTCTCACTAGAAAGAGAACCATGGCTTGCCCATCATCCTGGTACTTAGTACTAATGCTTGGCACAATCGTCTTGAGCACAAAGATTTTTCAATAAACATGTTTTTTAATGGCAGTGAGAAGAAAATTGTAGGTTGGGGAAAAAAAGAATCCTACAATATTCCCTTCTTTCTCCCTTGGAAAAGGGAAAGAAAGATAGTTTTTAAACCTTTCCTATCATCCAGGACTCCTGTCCTGCCTTGCCTTGAATACGACATTTCAGGTTGCTGTTTGGTTAGTCATGATCCTGGCCAGAGATGAGAATGCTCGTCTAGAGGTAAGAGTGGGCACAGGCTCTGTTCACCAGGCAGAAAAAGAAGTAATGGGATACCAGAATTCGAATAATCAGGATTATTTTCCCATCTCTCACACTGGCTTGCTTGGTGGCCTTGCAGGCCAGTCCTTATACTAAGGCTTTATATATATATATATATATACATATATATATATATATATATATATATACTCCAAAAAAAGTATAGCCAGTGATTTTGTTCACATTTGGGACCTCCAACAACAGAATGGAGTATCATGTGGCTTACAGTTCCCCCTGGGCAAGGGGGAACAGCCTGATTTTTAACCACAATCAAAAAGTCAGTTTAGGAAAGAATCTTCATGTTAAGTTTTTTAATGTTGCTCAATTATCCTCAAAGAAATTTAATTTTACTAAGTAATTTCATAGTTCAGATTACAGGAAGGGTGGATTTCCCTTACCCCTCAGCCTCAACCAAGTTCTGCTGCTAAGGTTTCCCTTCCATCACCACCACCACCCATCAGGGCCAGGGGCCCAGCCATCTGCACACAGAGCGCTGGTGCTTCCAAATGACCTGAACTGCTGACAAGGAGAAGTCCATCTGGGGTAGTATGCATGGTTTCTAGGAGCTAATAGGCCCTCTCCAAGAGGTGCTGAGAGGTTAAGGAGAGGCTTGCCCTTGGTTCCCATGTTTCTGTCCTGGACATTGCTGCTTAGGGTGTCCCAACACATCCCCCTCCTTTTACTTCCCCTCCATCCTAGCCACTCTGCCAAGCATGGCTCCAGCCAGGTAACTCTCTGGTCTCCCTTGTTAAGGTGTAACCCTAGGGTAATATATTTCTGTTATCTAAGGTCTAGCTCAGAAGTGTACAACTGAATAGTACCTTTTTCTTCTTTTGCAGCTTCTTCACTAACTAGTTCATATTTTGTTATTGCCAACAACCTCTTGGTTTTCCCAGGGAACAGGCCAGTTAGTTAGTGGCTCAGGACACAGAGCTGGAAGACCTACATGATATGGTCTATATTCTGACTCGAGGATGAATCCTTCCCCAACCATGTGTCCAAGGGGTACCTCCTGGATGAATCAAACCAGAGAAAAGAGAAATAGAGTTCCTTTTGGCTAGCTTGCCCACGTGACCCTCCTGCAGACTCCTGACACCTGCCCCTCCCCCCCACACCTGTGTCACCCTTGAGATCCTTCTCTGAGACTCGCTCCTCGTACCTGCCCCCTCCAGCTTTGTTACTCAGCAAAAAAGCCTGCAGAGAAAACTGCTGCCAGTCTCCTACAGGTCAGTTAGGAAACTCCCCAACTCCCCAGAACACATACTTCCAACTGTGATGAGAGTGACCCTGGTGACAGGAGGGGCAAGAAGCTGAAGAGACCCCAGGCAATATCCTCCTGCTTTACAGGTTTTCCTGGGGCCACCCTACATAGCCCTCAACAATTTATCTTCAACTCTTTTTCAGTAATAAAAGCTGTTCACAAAGGTATGTCCACATCACACATCAGCAGATCCACTGGCTAGTGTGCACAGACATGTCAATGCCTTGAAGCTTCACAGACATATTTCCTGCAAATTTGTCCCTGGGATAGGTGGGAAGACAACAGATCTCTTCCCCATCCGTTTCTTGTATCTGATTTTCTTTGGCAAATTCAAAAGTACAAAGGGAGAGGATCGGTGTGGTAGTTAAGTGCAGGGTCTTAAAATCAGGAAGGTCTGGGTTCAAATCGTGACTCTACTGTTAAGCAGGAAAATAGGTATGAGCGGGGTGGAAAGAAAATAAGTCCAGTAAAGCCCACTAGAAGGGGTTAAAAGAGTTAACCAGTTAAAAATAGAAAGCTCAGAAGGCCAGGAGCAACTTGGCCTAGAAGTTTGAATACTCTCCAGATAAAGTATCTCAGCATAGCCTATGCTTTCCTTGTGTCAATTAGCACATACCATTGTAAGATTTACTTTAGCACCTGCTAAAAGGCCCAGCTTATTCAGGAAGAATTCTATCTTAAAGCTAAGATTGCATTTTAATCAAACGGATGGTGGCTCAGCCCACACTGGAGTCAGGGCAGACAGTCTTGATTGATTTGCTTTCAGAGAAAAGCTGATATCCTGGAAAGGAATCAAAGCAGTACATTTCTTATGTTAAATTTAGAAAAAAAAAGAAGAAACTTAATGTCTTAACAAAGATGAACACCTGGGACATTTTGGCTGGTCTGCATCTCTCTGTGTCACATTCCTGGAAATACTCAACGGCCTATAAAACCCCAGACCCTAAACCTTTCAGTGCGCTCCTCTCTGTGAGGTGGGCCGTGCTTTTTAAGTGCGTAGCATTAAAACTTTATCTCAACCTTTGAGCGCGCCTCTTCTACTTCCCTTTCTCCAAGTGTGCACTTGCTCTCTTTAAACAAATCTTAAACTTTCAAGGTGCCTCTCCTCCCTGAGGTCGTCTGTGCTTTTCCTCTCTTAAGTAACTTTAAATAAAACTTTCAGTCTGCTTCACTACTGTGTCTCTGCCCTTCAGTTCTTTGTTGTGGTAGGGACAGGAACCGAGGAAAATACACAATGCTCCCCCCAACACTACAATGTTTGAGTTTTCCAACTTTGAGCAGATGACTTTCCTGGCCTTTCTTTCCTCGAGTGAATAATGGAGATGACATCTAACCTGCCAGGTGCTGTGATGGTAATACAGAAAGTAAAGACTCAACAATGGCAGCTGTTACCAGTGTGGAGTGAGGACTGAGACCCACACGGTAATATATGTGTGAACTGATGCTCCCTGGAATTGCTCTGTGGAAGGCCTGCAGGGACAGTTTGCCCTGTAGCTCTGGGAAGAGGTAAGTACCAAACAGGACCTTTGAAAGTCTACATGAAGCAGAAGTTAGACAGCTAGTGGCCAGTACTCAACAGCAGCAACCGCATTTTCAATTTTACCTAAGCGCAGACTTGGTTCAGGGCAATTCTGGAGCTAGAGAGGAGATTACTTGTTTTTAACATTTTTGTTTTTCAGCATCAAGGGAATATGACACATTGTAGGACTTACTTAAGGAGAGCTTTGCATTTTTATGCCAATAAAAACCTAGGACTTTTAAAAAGAACACTGTAAAACTAGAAAGAAACTTTATTACTGTAAGTTCCTGTCAAGAAACACTAAGTAAAATGTCTTAATATGTAATGCAGTGTAGGCATGCATTGGAGGGACATTCTACAGGTTAGCTATTATTAGACATAACAATTATACATAATCATTACCATCAAGGAGCTTCTGGTATAAATTACAAGGATTCTTAACCTGAGGGTTATGGATGAACCTCGGAGGACCCATGAGCCTCCAGAAACCGTGTACACAGTTATGTGTACATTTGTGGACAATTTCTGGTCAGAGAGCCAGAGCTTTTTTCATATAAAGGGATTTTTAAAAACTGTTTGAGAACCACAGATCAAGACTGAATAATCCTTTAATTATAGTAATTTTTCTATGAAATCATACAAAAATAGTCATCTAATTCTGCATTTCTCACACTGGTTTAGATAAAGGACAAGCTTAATTCTTGGCCTGCTGAGTTTAAAGATAGTCTGTGTCTTTCATTCCTCTGTAAACATGTAATTTTTCAATACATTTGGATTTCTCAGAAATTGTTGACAAAACCTGTGCCAAGATCTATGGTCCCCTTGGTATTATTACATTTGGGCTGCCTTGAGATGCATGGTAATTTATGATCAGCCCGCTGTGTTGAGCCCTCCTCCCTGTATGACTAACAGGAAGAGAAGTTTGGCAGCAACACAGCCTTAATGAATGAAAAATGCAAACCTTGCAAATCCCTCTGCACTTAAATCCTCCAGAGCCCTGCTGCAGACACATTTCCAAAAAGCCTGCATTTCCAAGATGCAATTTACTGCACTTAGAGTTTTGCTGTAGGCCACCCAAAGTACACAGGCCATATTAAAACTGATTATCAGCCAAGAAGATAAAGTGATTTTTTATGATAAAATGGGGAAATTTGTTGAAATGAGAAGCTTCAGTGAGAATGATAAGTCACATATTATCATTACAGATTTCAGTCTGATTTACACACAGAGAGAACTCTTCGACTCCACACAGTTTCACAGCCATTCCACCACTGTATCTCGAAGAAGGAATGAGACTCCCAGCTAACTGCACCCTTGTACAGGTTTTTCTTCCTAAAACAAATGTGTACAGAGGGAGAAGCTACCTCTGGATTCTCATGGACAGTGATTTCTTTTCATTCGTAGACTTGAATTAGTGAGGCAAAGACTCTGGGGAAATACTGGATAAAGAAAGACTGCTTCTTTGTTGTTAGCATATGGAAAATAGGCTTTCCTGAAGTGTGGGGGTACTATTCATCCTAAATATGGGATTGTATTACTCCATACAGGTTACAAATTATAGTACAGCTCTATCATCTATTATGCAAAAGCCTTTAGGCCAAATGTGTTTCAGAATTTGGAATCTTTCCAGTTTTTAAAAGATTAATAACAGGGGCATATACTCTACTCCTCAGAGAGGATGGAGCAGCACCCCATAATCAAACAGACTCCCTTTTTTGCTTTCTTCCAACATTGAATTGTTGATCATGTCTCTCCATATGATCCTGAGATGAGGACGACAGCTACAAGAATATTGTTCTCAGACAATGACAAGAGCAGGAAGGGAGAGACACAGGTTTCTCCTTTCATCTTTCCTATCATGGAGAAAAATGCTTTCTTAGAAGCTCCAAGGAGACTTTCCCCAGATACCATTACCCAGAACTGGGTCTGAGACATAATCTAATATGAATTCCAGTAAAAAATTCATTCCCTCCACTTGGAAGGAACACGTGCTCCCTGAGCACAGCTGCTGCCACACTCAAACCAAAAGATCAGGATTCTTACTCTAGGAATAAGGAGGAGACAGCATTGGCTAAGGTAACTGATGGCAACTACTGCCCAAATTATATTAGAGAGTCTAGGCACAGTGCTAGTTCCTAGGCAAGCAACAGCAAAAATGGCCTACATGTCATTTGATTAAAGTATTAACTATGTGGGGCCCTTGTACCTCCTCTGAGAAGTCCGCGTGGACACTGTTTCTCAGGTGCACAGACTAAATTTTATTGGTTAGACCAGTGGTGATCAGTGTCCTCTCCAGGACTTGATACTAGGCTTGGTGTCAATCTCAGCATTATTAGAGAAGGGAGTGAAGGGGGAGGAGATGGGAGTAAGAGAATGGGAAAGGACGTGATAAAGACACAAGTTTTAGACTGGTCCAGGGGTCAGCAAACTGAGGCCCTTAGGCCATATCTATCCTGTTGCCAGGATATGTATTTTATAAATAAAATTTATGGTATACAATCATGCCCATTGGTTTACACATTATTTTTCAGTTGCTTTATGTGCTACACCAGTAGAATTGAATAATTGCAGCAGAGACCATACAGTCTGCAAAGCCTTAACATTTGCTATGTATTCCTTTACAGAAGAAGTTTGATCTCTGAGTTAGACCAACTTGCCACAGCAAAGTGATAGGAGAACAAATTTAAGATGATACTTTCTGTTCTCAAATCAAGGTTGGGTCCCAGAAGAATTAACAGGGATCCCAATAGATGGGTGCATGGCAATGGGGAATCTAGGTTAAGTGTCTGATAATCTAGGCCCAAGACCATAGGCATGTGGGAACTTGCATGGCCAGGGAGGAAACAGCCAGGACAAGGTAAGATCCCAGAGCTACTGCAGGACTGGAGGATTAACCAGATGATTTGGGTGGGAATTCAAAATGAAAGCCAAAGTAGATGCATGGTTCTTCCAAATAGGCTTATGAACCAGCATGTGGGGAAATGAGTGAGTATGAGTGTGACTCTGTGTGTGAATATAAATTCAAAAATTTGAAGGCAACAATCCCATAATCAGGATGAAATCCCCACAGGTGAGCAAACTACTACTAATCAGGAAACTTGGTGGTTAGCACAGATTCATAGCACAGAACCAGAGCTTGGATATTATATTTGGGCTAAACCTACAAGAGAACTAAATAGTAACCCTTGACTAGTTTGAGGAGAGGCTGGAGCTATTGAAATAATTCCTGCCCCAAGTCAGAATTGTCCTGGGAAGTAACCACAACTGAGCCACACGGCTAGAGATAAGTCCTTCCTCTGGGAGTCACTGGGGGCAGCAGAGGCAGGGGCCTGGGTGGCTGAATGGCCTATTTCCATTAGGAGTAATTACTTGAGACTACTGATCTAGAATCACCACCATTTAGATAGCACTAAAGAAACCCCAATTATTTTCCAACTCTTTGTTCAAGATTCCCTTCTATTTGTTTAAGTACAAATACATCGGCTACAGCCTCTCCCCACTCTGTACTTTAATGATGTTGTCACATGTTGCAAAATTGTATTTGAGGTTAATGTTTCCTGGTGGCAGCTGGAAAGGCACCTTAACATCAATACTGAAAATACTTGGAAACTGCATTGTAAGATGGGCTTCCTGTGGATGGTGACCACCCCATAATGTGAGGATTCTTACAGCTCCACCAAAGAGGGTGTTCCTTTCTGGGAGGCTGTGTCCTTGCCTCTTCCTGTTCTTCTGTAGCCCAGATCTCATAGAAAAGTTTCCCTAACACTTGAAGATTTAGGTAAACTTGGTTTGAACTCCCAGAGTTATAACTTTTGTGAGTCCAGGACCTCCTAATATTTTTTCCCCAAGAATTTCGGTCCTTTTAACCTTCTGGTTCCCTCTATTTTTGCTACTGTATCTGTTTCTGTAATCTGGGTTTCAACATATTATGGGTTGAATTATAACCCCCAGGAAAGATACACTGAGGTTCTAACCCCCAAATCCCTAGCATGTGGCCTTACTTGGATAAAGGGTCCTTGCAGATGAACTCAAGTTGAGGTGAAATCCTAATGGTAGTCCTAATCCAATGTGATGGACATCTTCCTAAACAGGACACAGAGACAGACACACTCAGAGGGATGATGAGGTGGAGAGACATGAGGAGAGGATAGCCATCAGTGAGACAAGGGCACTTCAGGCCAGTAGAAGCTAGGAGAGATCCTTCCCCAGCACCTGCAGAGGGAAAATACTCTGCTAATACCTTAATTGTGCACTTCTGGCCTCCAGAACTGTGAAACAATACATTTCTGTATTTTAAGCCATCTGGTTTGTGGCGCTTTGGTAGAGCAGCCCTAGGAAATGAATACATGCCCCACAGGACTGGCTTGAAGTTCTGCCCCATGCCCGAGAGCATCAACAAATCTGCTCACACCCAGCCTTCCAAGTTTACATGTCAGCTCCCGAACACACAATCTCCACACCCAGCCTCTGCCTGCCCTCAGCCTCTCCCTCACACTCCATGTCTATGGACACCTCCTGCTACATGAAGCCTCCTGGGAAGTAAGGGCTGGGTCCCTGAACAGGTCCACCTGCCATCTTGAAAGTTCTCAGGGCTCCAGAAAAGAAAATTTCTCCATTTCATTTCACTGTCACATTTAATCCTGGAGTTTAGATGGCTGCTTAGGTTTGTACCCATAAGCCTTTGTCCACTCTCACTATGAAAGAGCAACAAGAAGATGTTACAGTTACAAGGTAGAAACAGAAGGTAGAATGGGGCTTCTTCTGTAACCCAGGACCTCTGAGACACAGCACACTGGCTTAACCAAGACAAATCCATGTGCTGCTCCTCCACTTCCCATACAATAAACACTCAGCATGACCAGGTGGACATAAACTTTAACTCAATCAGCTATTCCAATGGATCTACTTAATTTGCAATGTGAAATATAACTGCAGGAAAAGGAATATTTATAGAGACCTGAAAACTCTTTCTCTGCCAGTTTTGCTCAACAGCCTCGTTTCTGTTATTCACTAGGGCTACTGTCGAGGCACCGTTTTAGTTGGTGCGGCTGCAGGTAATGAAACAATGACAGTCCCTGATACCATTGTTCATTCTCTTGAGAAAAAAAAAGGAACAACTGTCTTTAGAAATTATTGCACATTCTATTGCATTTCATCATACTCTCAGTGCATAAAATTCAGCATTAAATAACTGACTTAATTTAGTTTAATCTAGCATGTTTTTATAAAGCTTCTGTTTCAGGTAATTGCTGAAAATTTCCCCAGTCTGGGGAAGGAGATAGTCTCTCAGGCCATGGAGGTGCACAGCTCTCCCAACACAAGGGACACAAGGAAGAAAACACCAAGACATATAATAATTAAAATGGCAAAAAACAAAGATAAGGACAGACTTTTACAAGCAGCTAGAGAGAGAAAAAAGATCACAAACAAAGGAAAACCCATCAGGCTATCATCAGACTTCTCAACAAAAACCTTACAGGCCAGAAGGGAGTGGCATGATATATTTAGTTTAATGAAACAGAAGGGCCTTGAACCAAGAATATTCTACCCGGCAAGGTTATCATTTAAATATGAAGGAGGGTGTAAACAATTTTCAAGAAGCAAAAGTTGAGAGAATTTACCTCCCACAAACAACCTCTACAGTGCATTTTGGATGGAATCTCAAGTATTCCTAAGGCTAAATAGATGTCACCCAAGGGATAGACAAAGACTACAGAATATGATTCATAACATACAAAGAATGGACAAGGAAGAAAAAGGAGGGGAAAAAAAGAACCTTTAGGTTGTATTTGTAACAGCATACTAAGTGAGTAAAATTAGACTATTAGATAGTAAGGGAATTACCCTTGAACCTTTGGTAACACTGAATCTACAGCCTGCAATGGCAATAAGTATATACCTATGTATAATCACCTTAAATGTAAATGGTCTGAATGCACCAAACAAAAGACATAGAGTTACTGAATGGATAAAAAAACAATACCCATCTGCATGCTGCCTACAAGAGACTCACTTAAACCCAAAGACATACACAGACTAAAAGTAAAGGGATGGAAAAAGATATTTCATGCAACTAATAGGGAGAAAAAAAGCAGGAGACACAGTACTTGCATCAGACAAAATAGACCTAAAAACAAAGAAAGTCACAAGAGACAAAGAAGGAGATTACACAATGATAAAGGGGTCCATCCAACAAGAGGATAAAACTATTATAAATATCTATGCACCCAACACAGGATCACCTACATATGTGAAACAAATACTAACAGAATTAAAGGGGGACATAGAATGCAATGCATTCATTTTTGGAGACTTAAATACACCACTCACTTCAAAGGACAGATCAACCAGACAGAAAATAAGTAAAAAAAACAGAGACACTGAACAACACATTAGAACAGATGGACCTAACAGACATCTACAAAACACTCCACCCAAAAACAGCACTACACACATCATCCTCAAGTGCACATGGAACATTTTCAAGAGTAGATTACATACTAGACCACAAAAAGAGCCTCATTAAATTCAAAAAGACAGAAATTGTACCAACCAGCTTCTCAGATCCCAAAGGTATGAAACTAGAATCAGACAACACAAAGAAAATGAAAGAGCCCACAAACACATGGAGGCTTAATAACATTTTCCTAAATAATCAATGGATCAATGACCAAATAAAAACAAAGATCAAACAATATATGGAAAAAAATGACAACAGTAATTCAATAATGCAAACTCTGTGAGACGCAGCAAAGGCCATGCTAAGAGGGAAGTATATTGCAATACAGGCCAACCTCAGGAAAGAAGAACGATCCCAAATGAAAACACAAAACTCAAAATTAATGAAACTAGGAGAGGAAGAACAAATGAGGCCCAAAGTCAGTAGAAGGAGGGACATAATAAAGATAAGAGCAGAAATAAAATTGAGATGAATAAAACAATAGAAAGAATCAATGAAAGCAGGAGCTGGTTCTTCGAGAAAATAAACAAACCACTAGGGAGACTTATCAAGAAAAAAGAGAGTCTACACACATAAACAGAATCAGAAATGATAAAGGAAAAATCACTATGGACACCACAGACATACAAAGAATTATGAGAGACTACTATGAAAAATTATGTGGCAACAAACTCGATAACCTAGAATAAATGGACAATTTCTAGAATAATACAACATTTCAAGGCTGACCTAGGAAGAAAAAGAAAATCTGAAGAGACCAATTACCAGCAAAGAAATTGAATTGGTAATCAAAAAACACCTAAGAACAAAATGCCTGGGCCAGATGGTTTCAATGCTGAAATTTATCAAACACTTAGTGAAGACCTAATACCCATCATCCTTAAGGTTTTCCAAAAAGTAGAAAAGGAGGGAAGATTACCAAACACAGTGTACAAGTCCA
The DNA here is from genome assembly GCF_030020395.1 of Manis pentadactyla. Classification (NCBI taxonomy): domain Eukaryota; kingdom Metazoa; phylum Chordata; class Mammalia; order Pholidota; family Manidae; genus Manis; species Manis pentadactyla. Next base: position 127,732,519 of record NC_080023.1, read on the forward strand.
CCATCACTCTAATACCAAAACCAGGCAAAGACAACACAAAAAAAGAAAATTACAGACCAATAACCCTGATAAACATAGATGCAAAAATATGCAACAAAATATTAGCAAACCAAATTAAAAAACACATCAAAAAGATCATCCATCATGATCAACTGGGATTCATCTCAGGGATGCAAGGATCAAGGATGTACAATATTTGAAAATGCATCAACATCACCCACCACATCAACAAAAAGAAGGACAAAAACCACATGATCATCTCCATTGATGCTGAAAAAGCATTCGACAAAATTCAATATCCATTCATGATAAAAACTCTCAACAAAAAGGGCATAGAGGGCAAGTATCTAAACATAGTATATACCCATATATGAAAAAACCCACAGCCAAATCATACTTAACAGTGAGAAGGTGAAAGCTTCTCCTTTACAATCAGGAAAAAGACAAGGATGCCCACTCTCCCCACTTTAGTTCAACACAGTTCTGGAGGTCCTAGCTATGGCACTAAGATAACACAAAGAAATAAAAGGCATCCAGATTGGAAGGAATAAATCAAACTCTCCTGTTTGCAGATGACATGGTGTTGTACATAAAAAACCCTAAAGAATCCACTCCAAAACTCCTAGCTCTAACATCTCAACTCAGCAAAGTTGCAGGATACAAAATTAAAACACAGAAATCTGTTGCATTCCTATACACTAACGATGAACTAGCAGAAAGAGAAATCAGGAAGACAATTCTATTCACAATTACATCAGAAAGAATAAAATACCTAGGAATAAACCTAACAAAGGAAGTGAAATACCTATACTCTGGAAACTACAAGACACTCATGAGAGAAATTAAAGAAGATACCAATAAATGGAAACACATCCTGTGCTCATGAATAGAAAGAATTAATATTGTCAAAATGGCCATCCTGCCAAAGGAATCTACAGATTCAATGCAATCCCTATCAAAATACCTACAGCATTCTTCAATGAACTAGAGCAAATAGTTCTAAAATTCAAATGGAACCAGAAAAGACCCCGAATAGCAAAGCAATCCTGAGAAGAAAGAATAAAGCTGGGGTAATTATGCTCCACAACTTCAAGCTCTACTACAAAGTCACAGTAATCAAGACAATTTGGTACTGGCACAAGAACAGACCCATAGACCAGTGGAACAGAATAGAGAGTCCAGATATAAACCCAAGCATATATGGTCAATTAATATACAATAAAGGAGCCATGAATATACAATGCGGAAATAACTGCTTCTTCAACAGCTCATGTTGGCAAAACTGGACAATTACATGTAAGAGAATGAAACTGGATTATTGTCTAACTCCATACATGAAAGTAAACTCAAAATGGATCAAAGACCTGAATATAAGTCATGAAACCATAAAACTCTTAGTAAAAAATATAGGCAAAAATCTCTTGGACATAAACATGAACAACTTCCTCATGAATATATCTCCTTGGGAAAAGGAAACAAAAGCAAAAATGAAAAAGTGGGACTATATCAAACTAAAAACCTTCTGTATAGCAAAGGATGCCATCAGTAGAACAAAAAGACATCCTGCAGTATGGGAGAATATATTCATAAATAGCATATCTATAAGGGGTTGGCCAAATTATATAAAGAGCTCACACACCTCAACAAACAAAAAGCAAATAAGCCAATTAAAAAATGGGCAGAGGAGCTGAACAGACACTTCTCCAAAGCAGGAATTCAGATGGCCAACAGGCACATGAAGAAATGCTCCACATCGCTAAACATCAGAGAAATGCAAATTAAAACCACAATGAGATAAACTCACACCAGTTAGGATGGTCAACACCCAAAAGACAAACAACATCAAATGTTGGTGAGGATGTGGAGAAAGGGAAACCCTCCTACACTGCTGGTGGGAATGTAAACTATTTCAACCATTATGGAAAGCAGTATGGAGGTTCACCAAAAAACTCAAAATAGAGATACCATTTGACCCAGGAATTCCATTCCTAGGAAATTACCCTAAGAATGCAGCAGCCCAGTTTGCAAAAGACATATGCACCCGTACATTTATTGCAGCACTATATACAATAGCCAAGAAATGGAAGCAACCTAAGTGTCCATCGGTAAATGGATGGATAAGGAAAATGTGGTACATATACACAATGGAGTGTTATTCAGCCATAGAAGAAAACAAATCATCATTTGCAACAACATGGATGGAGCTAGAGGGTATTTTGCTCAGTGAAATAAGCCAGATGGAGAAAGACAAGTACCAAGTGATTTCACTCAAATGTGGAGTATAAGAACAAAGCAAAAACTGAAGGAAAAAACAGCAGCAGAATCACAGAACCCAAGAATGGACTAACACTTACCAAAGAGAAAGGGACTGGGTAGGATGGGTGGGAAGGGAGGGATAAGGGGGAAAAGGGGGCATTACGATTAGCACACATAATGTAGCAGGGGAGGACACAGGAAAGGCAGTTTATACAGAGAAGACAAGTAATGATTCTATAGCATCTTACTACGCTGATGGATAGTGACTATAATAGGGTATGTGGGGGGTGACTTGATAATAAGGGGAGTCTAGTAACCATAACATTGTTAAAGTAATTGTACATTAACAATAACAGAAGAAAAAAAATTTCTATGCACCCAATACAGGTTCATGTACATATGTGAAACAAATATTAACAGAATTAAGGAGGAAATAGAATGCAATGCATGCATTTTAGGAGATTTCAACACACCACGCACTCCAAAGGACAGATCAACCAGACAAAAAGTAAATAAGGAGACAGAGGCACTGGACAACGTATTAGAACAGATGGACCTAATGGACATCTACAGAACACCCCATCCAAAAACAACAGGATATGCATTCTTCTCAAGTGCACATGGAACATTTTCAAGAATAGATCATATACCAGGCCACAAGAAAATCCTCAGTAAATTGAGAAAGACTGAAATTGTACCAACCAGCTTCTCAGACCAAAAAGGTATGAAACTAGAAATAAATTACACTAAGAAAACAAAAAATCCCACAGTACACATGAAGGCTTAAAAACATGCTCCTATGTTACCAATGGATCAATGACCAAATAAAAACAGAGATCAAACAATATACGGAGAAAAATGACAACAATAATTCAATGGAGCAACATGTGTGGGAAACAGTCTAAACTCCCAATTAATGAAACTAGTAAAAGAAGAACAAATGAAGCACAAAGTCAGTAGAAGGAAGGACATAATAAAGATTAAAGCAGAAATAAATAAGGTCAAGAAGAATAAAACAATTGAAAGAATCAATGAAAGCAGGAGCTGTTTCTTCAAGAAAATAAACAAAACAGATAAACACATAGCCAGACTTATCAAGAAAAAAAGAGAGTCTACACACATAAACGGAATCAGAAATGAGAAAGGAAAAGTCACTATGGACACCACAGCAATACAAAGAATTATAAGAGAATACTATGAAAAAGTATATGCTAACAAACTGGATAATCTACAAGAAATGGACCACTTTCTCGAAAAATACAACCTTCCAAGGCTGACCCAGGAAGAAACAGAAAATCTGAATAGACCAATTACCAGCAAGGAAATTGAATTGGTGGTCAACAAACTACCTAAGAACAAAACCCCTAAACCAGATAGTTTCATGGCTCAATTTTATCAAATTTTTAGTGAAGACCCAATACACATCCTCCTTAAAGTTTTCCAAAAGGTAGAACAGAAGGGACTGCTCCCAACCTCATTGTATGAGGCCAGCATCATTCTAATATCAAAACCATGCAAAGAGACCACAAAAAAAGAAAATTACAGACCAATATCCCTGATGAACATAGATGCAAACACACTCAACAAAATATTAGCAAACCAAATTCGAAAACACATCAAAAAGATCATCCGTCATGATCAAGTAGGATTTATTCCAGGGATGCAAGGATGGTACAACATTCAAAAATCCATCAACTTCATCCACCACATCAATAAAAAGAAGGACAAAAACCACATGATCATCTCCATAGATACTGTAAAAGCATTCAACAAAATTCAACGTCCATTCATGATAAAAACTGTCAACAAAATAGGTATAGAGGCAAGTACCTCAACATAAGAAAGGCCATATATGACAAACCCACAGCCAACAATATACTTAACAGCAAGAACCCAAAAGCTTTTCCTTTAAGATTGGGAACAAGACAAGGATGCCCACTCTCCCCACTTTTATTCAAAATAGTTCTGGAGGAGCAATCAGACAACACAAAGAAATAAAAGGCATCCAGATTGGCAAGGAAAAAGTTAAACTGTCCCTGTTTGTAGATGACATGACATTGTATGTAAAACACCCTAAAGTAGCCACTCCAAATCTACTAGATCTAATATCTGAATTCAGCAACATTGTGGTATACAAAATTAAAACAGAGAAATGTGTTACATTCCTATACACTAACAATGAACTAGCAGAAAGAGAAATCAGGAAAACAATTCCATTCACAACTGCATCAAAAAGAATAAAATACATAGGAATAAACCTAACCAAGGAAGTACAAGACCTATACTCTGGAAACTACAAGACACTCATGAGAGAAATTAAAGAAGATACCAATAAATGGAAACACGTCCTGTGCTCATGGACAGGAAGAGTTAATATTGTCAAAATGGCCATCCTGCCTAAAGCAATCTACAGACTCAATGCAATCCCTATCAAAATACCTACAGCATTTTTCAGAAAACTAGAGCAAATAGTTCTAAAATTCATGTGGAACCACAAAAGACCCCAAATAGCCAAAGAAATCCTGAGAAGGAAGAATAAAGCAGTACGTGTTAAGCTCCTGACTTCAAGCTCTACTACAAAGCCACAGCAATCAAGACAATTTGGTACTGGCACAAGAAGAGACCCATGGACCAGTGGAACAGAAAAGAGAGCCCAGATATAAACCCAAGCATATATGGCCAATTAATATACAATAAAGGAGCCATGGATATACAATGGGGAAATGACAGCCTCTTCAAAGCTGGTGTTGGCAAAATTGGACAGCTACCTGCAAGAGATTGTAACTGGATTATTGTGTAACCCCACATACAAAGGTAAACTCCAAGTGGATCAAAGGCCTGAATGTAAGTCATGAAACCATAAAACTCTTAGAAGAAAACAGGGGCAAAAATCTCTTGAATATAAACATGAGCAACTTTTTCCTGAAGACAAGGGAAACAAAAGAAAAATAAACAAATGGGACAACATCATGCTAAAAAGCTTCTGTACAGCAAGGGACACCATCAGCAGAACAAACAGGCCTCCTATAGTATGGGAGAATATATTTGTAAATGACATATCCAACAAGGGGTTACCATCCAAAATATATGAAGAACTCACACACCTCAACCCCCAAAAGGCAAATAACCCGATTAAAATATGGGCAGAGGATATGAACAGACACTTCTCCAAAGAATATATTCAGATGGCCAACAGGCACATGAAAAGATGCTTCCACATCGCTAATTATCAGGGAAATGTAAATTAAAACCACAATGAGATATCCCCTCATGCCAGTTAGGATGGCCAACATAGAAAAGAATAGGAACAACAAATGCTGGCTAGGATGTGGAGAATGGGGAACCCTCCTACACTGCTGGTGGGAATGTAAACTAGTATAACCATTATGGAAAGCAGTATGGAGGTTCATCAAAAAATTAAAAATAGAAATATCACTTGGCCCGGGAATCCCACTCCTTGGAATTTACCCTAAGAATGCAGTTTTCCAGTCTCAGTAATACATATGCACCCCTATATTTATTGCAGCACTATTTACAATAGCCAAGAAATGGAAGCAACCTAAGTGTCCATCAGTAGATGAATGGATAAAAGAAGATGTGGTACATATACATAATGGAATACTATTTGGCCATAAGAAAGAAACAAAGCCTATCATTTGCAACAACATGGATGGAGCTGGAGGACATTATGCTCAGTGAAATAATCCAGGCAGAGAAAGACAAGTGCCAAATGATTTCCCTCTTTTTTGGAGTACAACAATGAAGCAAAACTGAAGAAACAAAATAGCAGCAGCCTCAGAGACTCCAAGAAGGAACTAGTGTTTACCAAAAGGGAGGGGTGTGGTCTTTCTTGTGGGGATGGAGGGAGAAGGGGATTGAGGTATTATGTTTAGTATACATGGTGTGGGGGATCTTGGGGAAAACAGTGTACTACAGAGAAGGCAAATAGTGGATTTGTGGTATCTTACTACACTGATGGACAGTAACTGCATTGGGGTATGGGTCGGTACTTGATAATATGGGTAAATGTAGCAACCACATTGGTTTTCATGTGAATCCTTCATGAGAATATATATTAATAATATCTTTATAAAAAATTTCAAAAATATAAGAAAAAAAAAGAGATACCATTTAACCCAGGAATTCCACTCCTAGGAATTTACCCTAATAATGCAGGAGCCCGGTCTCAATAACATATATGCACCCCATGTTTATTGCAGCACTATTTGCAATAGCCAAGAAATGGAAGCAACCTAAGTGTCCATCAGTAGATGAATGGATGAAGAAGATGTGGTACATGCATACAATGGAATATTAGTCACCCATAAAAAGAAAACAAATCCTACCATTTGTAACAACATGGATGGAGCTAGTGGGTATTATGCTCAGTGAAATAAGCCAGGCAGAGAAAGACAAGTACCAAATGACTTCACTCATCTGTGGAGCATAAGAACAAAGCAAAAACTGAAGGAACAAAACAGCAGCAGACTCACAGAACCCAAGAATGTACTAACAGTTGCCAAAGGGATGGGGAATGGGTGGTGGGTGGGTGGGAAGGGAGGGAGAAGGGGAATAAGGGGCATACAATTAGCACACATAATGTAGGGGGTACACAGGGAAGGCAGTATAGCACAGAGAAGACAAGCAGTGACTCTATAGCGTCTTACTATGCTGATGGACAGTGACTATAATGGGGTATGTGGTGGGGACTTGATAATGGGGCAATCTATTAACCACAATGTGGCTCATGTAATTGTATATTAATGATACTAAAATTTAAAAATTGAAAAAATTTAAAATAAAAATAATTAAATAAAAGAATAAAAAATAAAATACAAAAAAACCCACATTCACATTCGTACATGCATCACTAATAAATATGTAATATTAATTACCTTTGTAGCCCATCTCCAGCTGATTAACAATATTTTTATATATTTGCTTTAACCTCAAAGAATAAACATCTGATGGCAGAACACCAGATACAAGTAAATAAATAAATAAATAAATAAGCTCCAGTTTCAATAAATGGTATTATCTTATTTTCTATCTGACTACCCACATGAGAAACTCTCAGATACACCATTCACCTATACTCATTCCCACACACACACCTATTTCTGGTCATCCCGGCAGCCTTACTTGCCACCACACTGATTTAAGTCCCTGTTGACTTTCTGTAGCAGCCACCTAATTGGACTGACCTGATTCTAGTCTTGCCCCTCTAGTCCATCCTCAATACTGTAGCAAGGGTAGTCTTAAAATATATAAACCATCTCACCATCCAAATTCTTAAAACAAGGTCTAAAATCCCTAAATTGGTCCAGACCCTTTCTCTGGGCTAAACCCCTGGCTAATCTTTTCAATTCTTCAAATGTTCTACCCCATCCTTCCCTTTGCACATACTGTTCCCACTGCCTGGCACACTATTTCACCTCTTCATCTGACAAACTCCATCCCTCTAGTTTCAACAGCAAATTCTCTTCCTTCAACCAGGGCAGTCCCTGAACTGAAGACCAGGCTGTCTCTGGCTTTCTATCCCCTTGTACTCTGTCACAGCATTCATTGCTGAAATGTCGTTTCATATCTGTTTCCCCCACTAGAACACGAACTAGCCTGTTTACTGCTATAGTCCTCACTTCCAACAAAAGCACATTTCCTGGGCACTTATGAAAAATTTGTAAGAATTCAAGAATTGTTTAATTTAACCACAGAAATATGAATTTGCCTATTTATATTAGCCTAATTCATTTTTAAAAATAATTGTTCCACATGTTAAAAGTGATCTCCTTATCTGGGATCCAAGACTCTTCAGCATCCTTCCAGCCTTATTCATCAAACTCCCTAGTCTTAGTAATATTTTGGACATTATTCTCTACATTAGAATGTAAAATTCTAGCTCTTATCTGCCAAAAAAAAAAAAACCCCATCAAAGCCCAGCTCAGATTCACTCTCCTCCATGGAGCCTGCCCTGCCTCTAAAGCTAACACTAATTTCTCCCTATTCTAAACACTTCTGAGAGCACTAGAAGTGTGTTTCTAGTAATTTTGCTCATGCTCATGGCCTTCTTGTTTCACAGATATGCTTTTCATACATTAAGCACTGTTCTTTCCTAGATTTTCCCACTTCTTTCCTCTGCCTGCCTCATTAAAGCACACAGTCAGAAACTAAACCTTGGCTATGGGGAAGGAAGCAACAAAAAAGAAATCTCTGGGGTTTGTGTCCTGTAAAAGTAAATGTCCAGAGTATTTAAGAATTAGATCAAAAATGAAGAAACTAACAAGAAATTTTCCCAGAATAGGTGCAGAGTGCAGTAAGGAAGGACAGGAGTCCAGCCGATATGCGTCTTAGAGAGCGTTTCTCCACCAGTTTTAGAGCAGAAGACTGGGGAGGGAGCGAAACCTCTGAGAGGTGTGGGGACTGAAGACGATTGGCCTGTGCAAGATGCTTACAGCACAGAGCTCCAGGGGTACAGCAAGACCTCAGACAAGCTGGCTGTAAGATGTGTCTGGGCAGATAAGATTGCAAATACTCTTAACCTCAGTTTGTCAAGAAGAGAGAATAATTCCTAGGCCTTCTAGGCATAGTACAGGAATATCCAAGAGATTCATAGGCCCTAGAGGGGCCATGCAGACTCTTTAGGAATGAAGGACATCTCAGTGGCGATCTATGCAAAAACAACTGTGACAGTGGATCTCTTGTGGACACATGATTCGAGGAAAGATAGACCCTTTCCCAACATCCTGGTATTATTTACACCCTCTAGAACTGAGACAAACTAGAGATTAATCCTATGGCAGCAATTCATAAAATTTCGTAAGATTTCATTTTAGCATCTCCTCACACAGTGGTATCTTTTACAAGAAAGGTAAACAAGTAACTGAATAAATTGTGTTCCCTAGAAGGAAATTTCACTTCTTAAACTGGCATCTCCAAGAGGAATATATTCCTTTAAGGCAATCCAGTAATATCCTGAAGTCTAGGTTATTGCACATTGAATATGGAAACTCGGAAAAAACTACTTCATCCCACTATGGAGAGAAAAAGGTATGTTACCACCGAAAAGGCCCACTGGCTGCTCTGTGGAACAGGGGCTGGTGAATGGGAATCTGGGGGCCACATCTCAACTGATCATGATTGTGCCTTTATTATGGACAGTAGGCCATGGAGCTCTTTGCCACAATGGCCATTTCAAGTAGGCCTCAGAGTTCCTGCCTCTCTCACAGGCACCAGAGGAAGTGGACCCACTGCCTTTATCGAAGGTTCTACATCTTCCACAATTCCTAGTAATGTATGAGTTTCTGTAGGCTCACCGAAAATTTTATTTAGGTATCTAAGTGCAGAGATAAAAGAAAAAGGGGAAAAGAAGGATTTTTGTTGGAACATATTATTGCTTATGTTTAAATGACCTTAGGAAACTTTTAAAAAGAAACCCTGAGAAAGTATGAACAGGTAATAGTTTTATACTCCACCACAAAATAGCATATATTTGTGTAACAATTGCATGAAAAATCTTAAGGTGTGGAATAATAGAATAATAAAGCCTTGTCTAGAAAACAGTGCCATTTTTGGAAATCACAAGGAGTATGCATATCTTAAGCATATTAACCTCCTTTTTATTGACCCAAAATAGTTCACAATTATAATTTTAAAATTATTATTTTTTGTGTTTTGCTCTTTGCTCACTGCCAGCTGCAATGTTTTGTCATGCAACTAACAAGCTGAAAATCATTAATCACTAATCCAGGAATTCAAAGATGTAACTATTTCCAGATAAGCGTATCAATGCTTTTCAATTAGGAAATCTCTGAGATCAACATTTCACAAAAAAAAGAGAGCCTACAGTGAAACACGTGACTAAGCTATTAGCTATAATTTGTGCAAAATAACTCTTACAATGCATACAGACAAAACATACTTTTTAAAGTGGGATGGGCTGTGGAGGGCGGAAGCCTGAGGTGAAAGAGCCAGCATCGCAAATAACCCCCTTGCAGTAAAACACTAAGAGTTTCCAGTCAGTATCTCAGACCAAAATCCTGCGCCTTGGATTCTCCTATTTAGATTCAGCATCACCTTTCCTCTTCTGCTTCCTGACCTCAGCTCTTTGCAGATTTACAGGTCTAGCAACATCCAGGTCTTTAGTGGCTTTGTCTTTGATGCTGTCCTGATCCATGTTCTCATGAAACAACTTGGAGGAAGGCTGAGGAGAGGGAGAGGGCTGTTTCTGGCAACTAGGTCAGTGAGGTAGTGAAGGTCACTCACATAGACAAGAACAGTTCTGGGCTGAGCCCTCTATCAATATAAGTGGGTTCCCCAACCTTCCCTCCCAGGTTACTGAAATTTATAATTGTCCCCAATACCAGTTATTCCATTTGGTTTGCAATTCAGCTTTGCCCCTGGCTACAGATTTCTGACACCTCCTAAAACCTATCTTAGTGCCTCTCACAAAAATACCTGTTGCCAGCTCAGCTGTCTGACTACAGTCCAGCCTTCTAGATACTGGGTAACATCTGATACCCAGTTGAGACTCCAGACATTGGCTGAGTATGCCCCCAGACTGGGTTTCAGACAAGCTTAATCATGCTAGGTTGCAAAAGAACAAAGTTTTCAAATCTGTGGATGACACAGCTAGGAGAGATAGCCAGTATGATAGAGACATTTAAAAGCTCTTGAAAGTTTGGAAGTCTGGTTCAAAAGCAACAAAATGAGATTTAACAGCCCTGAGTTTGGGTTCCAAAGACTATCTCATAAATAAAGATGATGGAAAAACATATCTTGACTATTTTATATGAAAAGACTGGGGTGTTTTTGTTGATCATAAGTTCAATGTAATGTGACTTAACTGCTCTAAAAGTTAATCCTCTTGTGGGCTGTCATTAATAGGACTGTATCCAAATCATGCAAGGCAATAATCTCAGCAGACTCACCTTCAACTGGTCAGTCAACAGCTGACTACTTATTCTGTAACAGAATCTTTAACCACAGCTCACTTAGGGGAAGCCAACCAGGACAGAGAGGTCTGGGCTCTCCATTACACAGAGAATGGTTGAGGCAACTGTCTAGCTAAACAATGGCTCTGTAGCAATTAAAACCTTTTTGGTTCCATAAAACTCAGTTGGTTTAAACAAAAAGGGGGTTATGAATCCTAATGATATAGACAGGGCAGCCATTCGGATGAGATGTATAGGTATGGCTGAACTAGTTGTTTATCCCTGGCATCTGCTCTGATTCATTGGTTCCCATAGAGTACAGGCTTTAAATATTTTGATTATCACCCCTGGAAACAGGGATGTCTCATAGAATCCAAGGGTAGGAACACAACCGAGTTTTAGGAAGGGCTAGAGCCAGGAAATGGAATGTCACTGGGAAGACTGGCAGGACTTTCTGCTCCTCCCCTCTGCTTCATTATTCTTTGTGTGAGACAACTTTTGCCAATTCCTAGTCCACTTACCAGAAACTGGCTTTCTCTTGATCCTAGCTCCAAGTTCCCAACAGAAGGGATTCAAGTGCCTACCCCTGTCCCTATCCACTGTGGCCAAGTGGACAGAGTCTGTTAGACAAACATGGGCGCTGGAAACTTACCCCTATGAATTGAGATAGGATGACTAAAGAATCATTCTCTAGTGGGAAAATACCCAAAAGGTTTTGTATCAATTTCTTGACTTTCTTTGACATCACAGGCCCCTTTGAAACATTGGAGAAACTTAGGATTTTCTCTACACAAAAACACACACAATTTTGTTTATCCTTTCAAAAGGTTGCTAGAACCTTGGGATATATCCATAGATCCCAAAATAAGGAACACTGGCCTAGAGAATGAAATATTCTCTAGGGGAGAAATTATGAATATCTGCCTTCAATTTCCTCAAGAATTGTTGGGGAAGGGGATTAAAATATGTAAATGTATGGATTTAAATGAATGTTATTTATGAAAATGTGGTTCTCTTTGGAGGTTGTATAATGGATTCTTACATTTTCTTGTGTTTCCCAATTTCCCTACCAGGAATATACATGGTTTGTTTTAAATCATGTATTTTTTAAATAAGAAAAGTAATTGAATTGTCAAATGCTTCAGACAGTTTAGAATAGTGGATGAAACTGACAAGAACACAGATTTTGACTCAATAATATTTGTTGACATAGGAATAATCACAATGTCCCTGAATCTACCCTTATCCCTCCTATAATTTGCTGTCAAAACAAAGGCAGTTATATGAAAACATAAGTGAGAGTATATCTCTGCTCAGGACCCTGCAATAGCTCCCCAGCTCACTCCGAGCAAGAGCCACAGTCCTTGGATCTGCCACAAGGCTCCATACAACATGGCCCAGTTAATGCCTCCCACCTCTTCTCCTACAACTGTCCCTCCAGCTCATTCTCTGTTCCTCTGTTTCTGAAATTCCATCACCTTCCTAAGTTCCTGCAAATGGCATGTTCTCAGTGAGGCCCACCCTGTTTTAAATTGCATTCCATCTACCCCATCACCACTGTTACTCTTCATGCCCCTTACCCTACTCACTTTCTCTTTCTCACAGGACCAACCAATCCTAACTTACTATCACTAATGCAAATCATTATATGTCTTTGTTTATCACCCATTCCTCCTCACTTGAATATAAGCTCCATGAACACAGAGGCTTTGTCTTTCTTTCTTTTGTCCAGTTTTCTTAATCCCCAGCACCCAGAACAGTGCCTGGCTACTAGTGGACACCGAATAGACATTTGTTGGAGAAAAGGAAGGACAAGGGGAGGGAGGGCAAAAAGACCTGAAGTGGTCAAGCAGACACAGAGTGGCTCTCTCATAGAAGGAATTCCCCAAATGGTGGAGAAGTTTGGCTTGGACAACTTCAAAGTTTCATGGAAAATCAAAGATTCTACATGATAGGATTCTTTCCTTCTGCCACCATAACCAGATTTTTACTTGGATTTATTACTTACCAGATTTCTTAAGACAGGAAGCATTTGGATGCAAGAAAAAGAAACCATTCAGGTTACATGAAATAAAAAGGGAAGTTTTGATTTCACACATGGAATCTCATAGAGTCCAATGGTAAGACTCCAGGGTGGCCCCTTGAGAGGATGAATCCAGGATTGTCTCTGTGCCTTTCAGGTACTTCCTGAGCATTCATCTCTCCCTCAGCATACGTCTCTTTCTCCTTCCTGGAGAGCTGCGAGACATCCCTGCAACAGGACCCACCACTAACTAATTAGAGTTTTTGCCTCAAATCCAAATTCTTCAAGAGTGAATCTGATTGACTTGGCCCAGCTTATCAATTGTTTTCCCGTATGTCAAGTGGTACCATCAGCTGTTGCAGAGACAACAGCGTCGGAGAGTACAGCCATGACCAAAGAAACCACCCTGGTAACCTTGGGGAGGGAGGCGGTTCTCAGAGAAGCACAGAAACTGAACTGGCAAATTGGCTAGCCTAGAAAGCACCACCTCACTGTAATCTAACTGCATTAACATTCTGAGCAATCTAATTTCATTTCCCCAGCAATACTCTGTCTGAAAGAGGTTGCTGATTTCTTTGAAGCTAAAATAGGCACATCCCTCATTTGTAAAAATAATAAACAGCTTTCTGAGAAACTACTGAGGAAATTTTTTTACCATCTGGAAAAGCACAGTGAAAGGATTCATCTCCCAGAATAAGACTGGCAAGGGTTTTACCCTGAAACAGAGCAGGAACATGTTGCAAAGTCTGCATCATGACCACAGGTGTATATGTAATTGCTTTTCTAGTTTTTTTTTTTCTTTTTTTATTAAGGTATCATTAACTTACACTCTTATGAAGCTTTCACAAGAAAAACAATGTGGTTATTATATTCTCCCTTATTATCAAGTACCCCCCCATGTCCCATTGCAATCACTGTCCATCAGTGTAGTAAGATGCCACAGAGTCCCTATTTGTACTCTCTGAGCTACACTGTTCTCCCCATGACCCCACACACACCATGTGCTCCAATTATAATACTTACTCCACAATCCCCTTCTCCCTCTCTCCCCACCCACCTTCCCCCACCCTTCTCCTTTGGTAACCACTAGCCCCTTCTTGGAGTCTGTGTATCTGCTGCTGTTTTGTTCCTTCAGTTTTGCTTTGTTGTTATACTCCACAAATGAGGGGAATCATTTGGTACTTGTCTTTCTCCACCTGGCTTATTTCACTGAGCATAATACCCTCTAGCTCCATCCATGTTGTTGCAAATGGTAAGATTTGTTTCTTTCTTATGGCTGAATAGTATTCCATTGTGTATATGTACTACCTCTTCTTTATCCATTCATCTACTGATGGACACTTAGGTTGCTTCCATATCTTGGCTATTGTAAATAGTGCTGCGATAAACATAGGGGTGCATATGTCTTTTTCAAACTGGGCTGCTGCATTCTTAGGGTAAATTCCTAGGAGTGGAATTCCTGGGTCAAATGGTATTTCTATTTTTAGTGTTTTGAGGAACCTCCATATGCTTTCCACAATGGTTGAACTGGTTTACATTCCCACCAGCAGTGTAGGAGGGTTCCCCTTTCTCCACATCCTCGCCAACATTTGATGTTGTTTGGCTTTGGATGTTGGCCATCCTAACTGGTGTGAGGTGATATCTCATTGTGGTTTTATATGTAATTTCTTTTTTAACAATAAATAAGCTTTATAAAAATTTTGAAGTATAATATTAATATAGAAATTTACACAAATCATAAGTGATCAGCTGGATGAATTTCTAAAAGTAAACACACTCATGTAAAAGCACCCAGATCAAGAAATCGCCATTACCACACTATCAGAAGCAAACCCCCACCCATACACACACACCAAAGGTAACCGTTCCCCTCACTTCCACAGAAATGCTTTACCTGCATTTAAGTCTTTGGTCCTTTTTTTCTATTGTGTTGACTATATTGAGGTTTTTTTGTTTGTCTTTTTTTAAGCAATTTTACAGAGGAATAATTGACATGTAATCAAGTACACATATAAATAGTACAATTTGATAAATTTTGGCAGATGTGTACATGATGAAACCATCACTATAATCAAGAAAGTGAATGTATCCATCCCAACCCCTGCCAAACACTGACCTGCCTTCTGTCATTGCAGATTTGCTTGCATTTTCTAGAATTTTACATAAACGGTATCATACAGTATGTCGCTACTTTTACTTGCCTTCTTTCACTCAGTATAGTTATTTTAAGATTCATCCATGTCATTCCATGTATCATTCCTAGCTCATTCCTTGTTTTTGCAGAGTACTATCTCACTGTGTGGATACGCCACACTTTGTCCATTCACCTGTTAATTGGCATTCGAGCTGTTCCCAGTTTGGGCTTATTTTTAAAAAGCTGGTAAGAACATTTGTGCACAAGTCATTGGATGGACATGCACTTTCATTTATCTCCAGTACGTATTTAGAAGTGGAATGTCTGAGTAATACGTTATGTGTATGTTTAACATTATAAGAAACTGTCAAAGTCTTGCATTTGATATTGTCACAAGCAGAGTATGAGTTCCAGTTGCTCAACTTTCACTAACACTTGGTATGATTTATCTTTTCAGTTTGAGATATTCTAATAGGTACAGAGTGGTATCTCACTGTGGTTTCAATTTGCCTTTTTGTAACAATTACTGATTTTGAGCACATCTGATATACTTATTTTTGTATGTCTTTTTTAGTTGCTTGTACGAATCTTTGGCCTATGTCTTAATTAGGTTGTTTGTTTCCTTATTATTGAGTTCTGACAGTGCTTATGTTATCTGAATACAAATCCTTTATCACATATGTGACTTGCAAATATTTTTTCCCAGTTGGTGGATTGTCCTTCCGTCCCTCAACAATGTCTTTCCAAAAAAAAGTGTGGAGGTATTAAAGATGACGCTGTGAGAGGTGAGACAGAGAACTCCTCTGAAAACCACATATAATATGAAAACATAGTTAATACAACTAATCCTAAAAAAGTAACAGGAAAGAAGGCTGTGCCAGACTGCATACCCAGGGAGAAAAAAGCAGACATCACAAAACAGGGTAACGTACCAAAACCTTGATTTAGCAGGACCCAAGCCCTTCTCCAACCCCAGCTCACTGAAGGGAGGAAGAGAAAAATAATGGGAAGAGGGTGGAAGCCTAGGACTGCTGAACACCCAGCCCTGGAGGTCTGTTTTGGAAGCATGAACCTACATGGCATGGTGCTTTGGAGATTACTGGGGTTGGAAAGCTAAGACAGGTGGAATACTTCGAGAGACTGACATTCCAGCTGTTTGAGGAAAACAGGGATCCACATCCAGCTGCTCTGGGACAAAAGAAAGGGGGTCAATCGGAGACATTCCAAACAGTGAGAGGGCTGCTAAAGGGGCAAAGTTGCATAGAGTTTGTTACTCAGCAGAAAGGATATGTGAACAAAATTTTCTGGGCGCACTCTGCCCACCAGGTTGAGAACTTTCAGGAGCTTCAGGGATTCCATCACCCTGGCTGGCTACTCAGCTCTGAGGCCCCCCACCATGATACACAGCCTGCTGCGCCATACTCCTGGACTGCCAGCACCAGCTACCAAACCAGCAGTCCCTGCTCTGGTGTCAGGCCAGTGAGAGGGAAGCCCCACCTATGGCAGCTATAAACACAAAGCACAGAGACTTAAACTTGTGTGCTCAGCCCACTGGTCTGACAGTGGAGACAGGCACAGCAACCAGGAAGCAGGAAACAGCTCTTTCCTCCACTGAGGCATGAGCGCCACTCCCCTGAGATCCCTGACATCACTCCAGGGACTGAGCAGCTCCAGAGACTAGAGCTTCTGTGCACTATAGGGTGCCACATACAAATATGAAATGTCAAAGCACCCTGGTTCAAACCCAAATTGCACAAACACAAGAAAAAGGGCCAAGCGATACACAATGCATCAATCTTCCTGAAAGAGAGTTCAAAATAAAAATCATAAACATGCTCATGGAGGTAAAGAAAAATATTCAAGAACTCAGGAATGAATTTAAGTTGGAGATGCAACCATTAAGAAATTCCATATCTGAAATGAAACATAAAATGGAGTGATTTAAAAGATTAGATGTAATAAAAGAGATGGTAAATGGAATAGAAATTAGAGAAGAGGAATACAAAGAAGCTGAGGCACAGAGAGAAAAAAGGACCTCTAGAAATGAAAGAATATTGAGAGAACTGTGTGACCAACCCAAACGGAACAATATTTGCATTATAGGGGTACCAGAAGAAGAAGAAGAGAGAAAAAGGGATAGAAAGTGTCTTTGAGGAAGTAATGGTTGAAATTTCCCCAATCTGGGAACAAAGATAGTCTCTCAGGCCAGGAGATCAACAGATCTCCCAACACAAGGGACCCAAGGAAGAAAAAACCAAGACATTTAATAATTAAATTGGCAAATATCAAGGATAAGGATAGACTTTTAAAAGCAGCTAGAGAAAAAAAAAAGATCACATACAAAGGAAAACCCATCAGGTTATCATCAGACTTCTCAACACAAACCTTACAGGCCAGAAGGGAGTGGCATGATATATTTAATGCAATGAAGCAGAAGGGCCTCAAACCAATAATACTCTACCTGGCAAGTTTATCATTTAAATTTGAAGGAGGGATTAAACAATTTCCAGATAAACAAAAACTGAGAGTATTTACCTCCCACAATCCATCTGTACAGTGTATTTTGGAGGGACTGATGCTATAGATGGAAGTATTCCTAAGGCTAAATAGCTGTCACCAGAGGAAGTAAAACCACAGTAAAGAGAACAGAACAATTAATTACTATGCAGATACAAAATTAAATCAACTACTCCCAAAGTCAATAAAGGGATAGACAGAGTACAGAATATAATAACTAATATATAAAGAATGAAGGAGGAAGAAAAAGGAGGATAAATAAAAGAACCTCTAGGTTGTGTTTGTAATAGTATTCTAAGTGAATTAAATTAGAATGTTAGATACTAAAAAAATTACCCTTGAACCTTTGGTAACCATGAATGTAAACCCTGTAATGGCAATAAGTACATACCTATCAATAATCACCTTGAATGTAAATGGTCTGAATGCACTAACCAAAAGACATAGAGTCACTGACTGGATAAAAAAATAAGACAAATCTCCATGCTGCCTTCAAGAGACTCACTTCAAACCCAATGACATGCACAGACTAAAAGTGAAGGAATGGATTAAGATGTTTCATGGAACTAATAGGGAGAAAAAAGCAGGCGTTGCAGTATTTGTATCAGACAAAACAGACTTCAAAACAAAGAAATTAACAAGAGACAAAGAAGGACATTACATAACATCAAAGGGGTTAGTCCAACAAGAGGATATAACAATTATAAATATCTATGTACCCAACACAGGAGCACCTACACATATGAAACAAATACTAACAGAATTAAAAAGGGAAATAGAAAACAATGCATTCATTCTAGGAGACTTCAAAACTCCACAAACTCCAAAGGGCAGACCAACCAGAGAGAGAGAATAAATAAGGAGACAGAGGCACTGAACAACACATTAGAAAAGATAGACCTAACAGACATCTACAGAACACTCCATCCAAAAGCAATAGGATACACATTCTTCCAAGTGCACATGGAACATTTTCAGGAATAGATCATATACTAGGCCACAAAAAGAACCTCAGTAAATTCAAAAAGACTGAAATTCTACCAACCAGCTTCTTAGACCAAAAACATGTGAAACTAGAAATAAATTACACAAAGAAAACAAAAAAGCCCACAAACACATGGAGTCCTAACAACATGCTCCTATATGACCAATGGATCAATGACCAAATAAAAACAGAGATCAAGCAATATACGGAGAAAAATGACAACAATAACTCAACAGTGCAAAATGTGTGGAATACAGCAAAGGGCGTGCTAACAGGGAAGTATATTGCAATACATCAGGAAAGAAGAACAATCACATATAAACAGTCTACACTCACAATTAATGAGACTAGAAAAAGAAGGACAATTGAGGCCCAAAGTCAGTAGAAGGAGGGACGTAATAAAGATTAAAGCAGAAATAAATAAAATTGAGAAGAATAAAACAATAGAAAGAATCAATGAAAGCAGGAGCTGGTTTTTCAAGAAAATAAACAAAATACACAAACCCCTAGCCAGACTTATCAAGAAAAAAAGGGAGTCTACATACATAAACAGAATCAGAAATGAGAAAGGAAAAATCATGACGGACACCACAGAAATACAAAGAATAATGAAAGAATACTATGAAAAATTACATGGTAACAAACTGGATAACCTAGAAGAAATGGACCACTTTCTAGCAAAATACAACCTTCCAAGGCTGTCCCAGGAAGAAAAAGAAAATCTGAAGAGACTAATTACCAGCAAGGAAATTTAACTGGTGATCAAAAAACTACCTAAGAACAAAACACCTGCACCAGATGGCTTCACTGCTGAATTTTATCATACATTTAGTGAAGACCTAATACCCATCCTACTTAAAGTTTACCGAAAAGTAGAAGACAAGGGAATATTCCCAAACTCATTGCAGGAGGCCAGAATCACTCTAATACCAAAACCAGGCAAAGACACCACAAAAAAAGAAAATTACAGACCAATATCCCTATTAAACATAGCTGCAAAAATACTCAACAAATTTTAGCAAACCAAATTCAAAAATACATCAAAAAGATCATCCAACATGATCCAGTAGGATTTATTCCAAGGATGCAAAGATGGTACAACATTCAAAAATCCATCAACATCATCCACCATATCAACAAAAAGAAGGGAAAAAATCACATGATCATCTCCGTAGATGCTGAAGAAACATTTGACAAAATTGAACATCCATTCATGATAAAAACTTCCAACAAAATGGTGTAGACAGCAAGTACCTACAGCAAGAAGCTGAATGCATTTCCTTAAGATCAGGAACAAGACAAGGATGCCCACTCTCCCCACTTTTAGTCAACATAGGACTGGAGGTCCTATCCACAGCAATCAAACAACACAAAGAAATAAAAGGCATCCAAATTGGCAAGGAAGAAGTCAAACTATCCTGTTTGCAGATGACATGATATTGTAAAGAAAAAAACCCTAAGGAATCTACTCCAAAACTACCAGATCTAATATGTGAATTCAGCAAAGTTGCAGGATACAATATGAATACACAGAAATACGTTGCATTCTAATACACTAATGAACTAGCAGAAAGAGAAATCAGGAACACAACTCCATTCACAATTACATCAGAAAGAATAAAATACCTAGGAATAAACCTAACCAAGGAAGTGAAGGACCTATACCCTGAAAATTACAAGACACTAATGAGAGAAATTAAAGAAGATACCAATAAATGGAAACACGTCCTGTGCTCATGGACAGGAAGAGTTAATATTGACAAAATGGCCATCCTGCCTAAAGCAATCTACAGATTCAATGCAATCCCTATCAAAATAACATTAGCATTCTTCAACGAACTAAAGCAAATAGTTCTAAAATTCATATGGAACCACAAAAAACCCCAAATAGCCAAAGCAATCCTGAGAAGGAAGAAAAAAGAAGAGGAGATTGTGCTCTCTGACTTCAAGCTCTACTACAAAGCCATAGTAATCAAGATAATTTTGTACTGGCACAAGAACAGGCTGATAGACCAGTGGAACAGAATAGAGAGCCCAGATATAAACCCAAGCATATATGGTCAATTAATATACAATAAAGGTGCCATGGATATATAATGGGGGAAATGACAGCCTCTTCAAAAAGTGCTGTTTGCAAAACTGGACAGCCACCTGCAAAAGATTGTAACTGGATTATTGTCTAACTCCATAAACAAAAGTAAACTCAAAATGGATCAAAGACCTGAATGTAAGTCATAAAACCATAAAACTCTTAGAAGAAAACATAGGCAAAAAGCGCCTCAATATAAACATGAGCAACTTTTTCCGGAACGCATCTCCTCGTGCAAGGGAAACAAAAGCAAAAATGAGCTAAAAACCTTCTGTACAGCAAAGGACACCATCAGCAGAACAAAAAGGCAATTTACAATATGGGAGAATATTTTTGTAAATGACATATCCAACAAGGGGTTAATATCTAATATATATAAAGAACTCCCATGGCTCAACCCCCAAAAGGCAAATAACCCAATTAAAAAATTGGGCGGAGGATATGAACAGACACTTCTCCAAGGAAGAAATTCAGATGGCCAACAGGCACATGAAAAGATGCTCCACATCACTAATTATCAGGGAAATGCAAATTAAAACCACAATGAGATATCACCTCTCGCCAGTTAGGGTGGCCAGCATAGGAAAGAATAGGAACAAATGTTAGCTAGGATGTGGAGAAAGGGGAACCCTCCTACACTGATGGTGGGAATGTAAACTAGTTCAACCATTGTGAAAACAGTATGGAGGTTCCTCAAAAAACTACACATGAAATACCATTTGACCTGGAAATTACACTCCTAGGAATTTACCCAAAGAAAACAACTTCTCAGATTCAAAAAGACATATGCACCCCTATGTTTATTTCAGCAGTATTTACAATAGCCATGAAATGGAAGCAACCTAAATGTCTATCAGTAGATGAATGGATAAAGAAGATGTGGTACTTATACATAATGGAAAGCTATTCAGCCATAAGAAAGAAACAAATCCTACCATTTGCAACAACATGGATGGAGCTAGATGGTATTATGTTCAGTGGAATAAATCAGGCAGAGAAAGACAAATACCAAATGATTTCCTTCATTTGTGGAGTATAACAACAAAGAAAAACTGAAGGAACAAAACAGCAGCAGATACACAGACTCCAAGAAGGGGCTAGTGGTTACCAAAGGAGAAGGGTGGGGGAAGGTGGGTGGGGAGAGAGGGAGAAGGGGATTGTGGAGTAAGTATTATAATTGGAGCACATGGTGTGTGTGGGGTCAGGGAGAAGACAGTGTAGCTCAAAGACAAGTAGGGACTCTGTGGCGTATTACTACACTGATGGATAGTGACTGCAATGGGGTATGTGGGGGGATTCGATTTTAAAGATGAATGTAGTAGTAACCACATTGTTTTTCTTGTGAAACCTTCATAAGAGTGTATATCAATGATACCTTAATAAAAAATAGAGAAATAATCATGAAAAAGAGCAGAGATTCTTAATTTCGATAAAGTCTAATTGTCCTTTTTTTCTTTCATGGGTCATATCCAAGAGATCTTTACCTAACTGAAAGCCACACCTATTTTCTCCTATGTTTTTTTCAGAAGCTTTATTTTTAGCAGGTTTTACATTTAGTTCTATGATTTACTACTTGTGTGCTGCCAGGTATGTATGAAAGTTGGAGGTTTTTTGGGGGGGTGGTATTGGTTTTTCTCTTTTGCCTTTGGTTTCCAATTGCTTCAGCATCAATTATTGAGAAGACTATCTTTTCTTCCTTGAATTGCTTTACACCTTTGTCAAAAAATCAACTGACCATATATGTGTGAGTGTATTTCTCTATTCTGTTCCATTAATCCATTTGTCTATCTTAATGCCAATACTACACTGTCTGTATTATTGTGGCTTCATTATAAGTCTTATAGTCAGGTAGTATAAGTACTCTAACTTTGTTCTTTTTCAAAATTATTTTAGCTATTCTAAGTGCTTTGCATTTCCATATGAATTTTGGAATTAGCTTTTCAAGTTGGAAAAAAAACGTGTGGGGTATTGATAGGAATTCTGTTGAGTTTATAGATCAATTTGGGGGAAAACTGACAACTTAATAATATTGTCTTGTTGGTTCACAAACTTAGTATATCATTCTTAGGTCTTTAATTTCTCCCAGCAATGTTGTGTCTCGAATCTGTGGATTTACTATTGGAACAAAATTTGTCTGTGTCCTCCTCCAGCCCCTTTGGAGACTCCAAAATTACATGTATATTAGGCCACTAATAGTGGTCACATTTTCATTTATGCCTCTCTCTCTCTGTTTCATATTGCTTTATGTTCAACCTTGCTGACCTTTTCTTCTGTGATGTCTGACCTCCTGTTAATTGCATGCAGTATATTTGTCATGTTGGTCATTATACTTTTCATCTCCAGTTCTATTTGGATCTTGTAATACCTTCCGTGTCTCTACTTAATTATGTTAAGTCATTCCTCTAGCTTCCTGAAAACATGGGATATACTTACAATAACTGTTCTGTTTTTGTTAACTAGTCTTATTATCTGTGTCATTTCTGGGTTGGCGTCAATTATTTTTTCTCCTCATTTTGTGTCATATTTACCTGCTTCTTTGTAATTTCTGATTGGATGTCAAGCATTGCACATTTTATCTTTTTCATTGTTGGATATTTTTGTTTTCCTATAAACATATTGAGCTCTTATTTGGGACATAGTTAAGTTACTTAGAAATAGTTTGATCTCTGGGGTCTTACAATTAAGTTTTCTCAGGCAGGACCACAGCGGCATTTAATCTAGGGCTAATTTTGCCCCACCAAGGAGACAAAATCCTTCAAAGTACTCTACAGTACCCTGTGAATTATGATGTTTTTCACTCAGGCTGGGAGAACAGGAACCATTTGTACCCTGGTGATTTTTCACTGTAATCCTTTCCAGTGGTTCTTTCCCTAGTGTTAAGTAGTTTCTTTGTCTGAATCTGCTGACCAGTATTCAACTGAAGCCTTGAGGGGACAACGTGAGTGGGGCTCTCCAGAGCTCACTCTCTCTGTAGCTGTCTCCTGTCTGGTACTCTGTCCTGCAACTTCCAACTGCATTAGCCTCCCCACACTCCCAGATCCATCTCATCAACTTAGAAAGAACTGGAAGCTCCCTGTGCTGTGACCAAGAAAGCCTCTGCAGCCAGTAAGCCAGAACAGGGGTAGAGGTTACCTGGTTTGTTTCCCACCTCCAGGCCTTACTGTCTTCATTGCCTGATACCCAATGTCATGAAAATTGTTGTTTCATATATTTTGTCCTTTTTTAAAAAGTTGTTTCAGTAGGGTAGGTAAATCTAGTTTTGTTTACCTAGTCTTGGTTGGAAGCTTCAAAGTATTGGCCTGCCTATCATCTTGATTCTAGGAGTATTTTGTGTATTTCCATTGCAAGCCTTTTGACAAATATACATATTAAAATATCTTCTTCCATTCTGGGATTTGTTTTTGTACTCTCTTAAATGTAATTTTGGGTGAAGATATGTTCTCAATTTTAACGTTGCCCACTATCTCACTTTTTTAATTCTAGGATTCATGCTTTCCATGTTTAACTGTCCTGAAGTTAAGAAGATAGTTTTCTATGTTTTTGTTTAGAAATGTTTTAGTTGTTTCACTTCAATTTTTAAATCTACAAATCATTTGCATTGATTTTTGAATATGCAGTGATTTATTTTTTTCCATATGCATATTCAATTGACCCAGCTCAACTTATTGAAAAGTCTATCAATTGCCCACTCTACTGCATCATTTTAATGACCATTTGTCATCAATTTAACGACCATTTATGTGTTGGTCTGTTTTTTGACTTTTTGTACATGTAGTTTTAACCTCAGTCTGATAAATAGCATTCATCTGAAGCAGTCATCTCATAATTTCCAGTTTAAAAGAAAAGTGAGTTTTCTTAAGTACTATAAGTTTTGACTTAGTAGAATATTGTTGCTCATCCAAAATAAAGTCAGTGTAAACTCCAGAAATGTGAAAAGGTAATAATTATATTAAATAACTCTAATACAATTTCATATAATGTTTTTATGTCACAATCACAAAGGCATTTTGGTTTACATTTTACAAAATAAAAACTCTTTTAACCCAGTTAGTAATATTAGGTTATTACAAGATTACTGGGTTATTGCCGAAATATTAGGTGAGAAATAAAAATTATGCAACTCAATGTTATCATACGCTGTTTAAATTTATCATAGTCCCTAATAAGTGTAATTGTTATGTACTAAAAGCAAACATTTTACTCCTTTGTCAAAACACCATCTTCTTGTCGGTTATACTATTTCAGTCTTATTCCAAGGGTATTTTCATCAAAGATTATTTAAACAAAACTTCCTTAGAAATGTTTAGATGTGTGAAAATGTCAACTTCTAAAGTTTAAAGTTATTTGTTAATTAAAAATATTACATGGCAGGGGCGGAAGATGGCGGCATGAGTAGAGCAGCGTAAATCTCCTCCCAAAACAACATATATCTATGAAAATATAACAAAGACAACCCTTCCTAGAATAAAGACCAGAGGACACAGGACAATATCCAGACCACATCCGCACCTGAGAGAACCCAGCCTCTCTCGAAGGGGGTAAGATACAAGTCCCGGCACGGCGGGAGCCAAGCGCCTCTTCCCCCAGCTCCCGGCGGGAGAAGAATAGGCAGAGCGGGAGGGAGATGGAGCACAGGGCTGCCGAACACCCAGCCCCAGACATCCGGGCCAGAGTGCAGGGCCCTCGATACTAGGAAAACAGGGCAGCAAGAACAGTGAGTGGGCACTGGAGGCCGGAGGCCGGAGGACATAAGAAAAGCGCGCGACCATTTTTTTTTTTTTTTTTTGCTTTTTTGCTCTTTTGTTTTGGCGAACGCTTTTTGGAAGTCTTAAAGGGATAGGGACCCCAATACTAGGGAAACAGGGCAGCAAGACCGGTGAGCAGAGGCCTGAGGCTGGCACCGGAGAATAAAGAAAAATGAGTTACCACCTTTCTTTCTAATTAAAAAAAAATTTTTTTTTTAATTTAAAAATTTTTTTCTTTTTCTTTTTTTTTTTTTTGTGTTCGTTGTTTTGTTTTGGTGGGTGCTTTTTGGAAGTCTTAAAGGGACAGGGCGGGACACTTAATCCAGAGGTAGGGAATCCGGGGATCTCTGGGCACCCTAACCCCTGGGCTGCAGGGAACACGGAGGCCCCTTACAGAGATAAATAGCCTCCCAGCAGCTCCTGCTCCAACGCGACTCCACCACTTTGGAGTACCTGCCCGAGCCAGGCCACGCCCACAGCAACAGCGGAGATTAGCTCCATAGCAGCCGGGCAGGAAGCAGAAACCCTGTCTGCGCGCAGCTGCGCAGCACAAGCCACTAGAGGTCGCTGTTCTCCCAGGAGAGGAGGGCCACAAACCAACAAGAAAGGAAGTCCTTCCAGCCGTCACTCCTCCCAGCTCTGCAAACTATTCCTATCACCATGAAAAGGCAAAGCTACAGGCAGACAAAGATCACAGAGACAACACCAGAGAAGGAGACAGACCTAACCAGTCTTCCTGAAAAAGAATTCAAAATAAGAATCATAAACATGCTGACAGAGATGAAGAGAAATACGCAAGAGAAATGGGATGAAGTCCGGAGGGAGATCACAGATGCCAGAAAGGAGATCGCAGAAATGAAACAAACTCTGGAAGGGTTTATAAGCAGAATGGATAGAATGCAAGAGGCCATTGATGGAATTGAAATCAGAGAACAGGAACGCATAGAAGCTGACATAGAGAGAGACAAAAGGATCTCCAGGAATGAAACAATATTAAGAGAACTGTGTGACCAATCCAAAAGTAACAATATCCGTATTATAGGGGTCCCAGAAGAAGAAGAGAGAGGAAAAGAGATGGAAAGTATCTTAGAAGAAATAATTGCTGAAAACTTCCCCAAACTGGGGGAGGAAATAATCGAACAGACCACGGAAATACACAGAACCCCCAACAGAAAGGATCCAAGGAGGACAACATCAAGACACATAATAATTAAAATGGCAAAGATCAAGGACAAGGAAAGAGTTTTAAAGGCAGCTAGAGAGAAAAAGGTCACCTATAAAGGGAAACCCATCAGGCTAACATCAGATTTCTCAACAGAAACCCTACATACAGGCCAGAAGAGAATGGCATGATATATTTAATACAATGAAACAGAAGGGCCTTGAACCAAGGATACTGTATCCAGCACGACTATCATTCAAATATGATGGTGGGATTAAACAATTCCCAGACAAACAAAAGCTGAGGGAATTTGCTTTCCACAAACCACCTCTACAGAACATCTTACAGGGACTGCTCTAGATGGGAGCACTCCTAGAAAGAGCACAGAATAAAACACCCAACATATGAAGAATCGAGGAAGAGGAACAAGAAGGGAGAGAAGAAAAGAATCTCCAGACAGTGTACATAACAGCTCAATAAGCGAGCTAAGTTAGGCAGTAAGATAATAAAGAGGCTAACCTTGAACCTTTGGTAACCACGAATTTAAAGCCTGCAATGGCAATAAGTACATATCTTTCAATAGTCACCCTAAATGTTAATGGGTTGAATGCACCAATCAAAAGACACAGAGTAACAGAATGGATAAAAAAGCAAGACCCATCTATATGCTGCTTACAAGAAACTCACCTCAAACCCAAAGACATGTACAGACTAAAAGTCAAGGGATGGAAAAACATATTTCAAGCAAACAACACTGAGAAGAAAGCAGGGGTTGCAGTACTAATATCAGACAAAATAGACTTCAAAACAAAGAAAGTAACAAGAGATAAAGAAGGACACTACATAATGATAAAGGGCTCAGTCAAACAAGGGGATATAACCATTCTAAATATATATGCACCCAACACCGGAGCACCAGCATATATGAAACAAATACTAACAGAACTAAAGGGGGATATAGACTGCAATGCATTCATTCTAGGAGACTTCAACACACCACTCACCCCAAATGATAGATCCACTGGGCAGAAAATAAGTAAGGACACGGAAGCACTGAACAACACAGTAGAGCAGATGGACCTAATAGACATCTATAGAACTCTACATCCAAAAGCAACAGGATATACATTCTTCTCAAGTGCACATGGAACATTCTCCAGAATAGACCACATACTAGGCCACAAAAAGAGTCTCAGAAAATTCCAAAAGATTGAAATTCTACCAACCAACTTTTCAGACCACAAAGGTATAAAACTAGAAATAAACTGTACAAAGAAAGCAAAGAGGTTCACAAACACATGGAGGCTTAACAACACGCTCCTAAATAATCAAGGGATCAATGACCAAATCAAAATGGAGATCCAGCAATATATGGAAACAAATGACAACAACAACACTAAGCCCCAACTTCTGTGGGACACAGCAAAAGAAGTCTTAAGAGGAAAGTATATAGCAATCCAAGCATATTTAAAAAAGGAAGAGCAATCCCAAATGAATGGTCTAATGTCACAATTATCGAAATTGGAAAAAGAAGAACAGATGAGGCCTAAGGTCAGCAGAAGGAGGGACATAATAACGATCAGAGAAGAAATAAATAAAATTGAGAAGAATAAAACAATAGCAAAAATCAATGAAACCAAGAGCTGGTTCTTCGAGAAAATAAACAAAATAGGTAAGCCTCTAGCCAGACTTATTAAGAAGAAAAGAGAGTCAACACAAATCAACACAAAGAAACGAGAAAGGAAAAATCACGACGGACCCCACAGAAATACAAAGAATTATTAGACAATACTATGAAAACCTATATGCTAACAAGCTGGGAAACCTAGGAGAAATGGACAACTTCCTAGAAAAATACAACCTTCCAAGATTGACCCAGAAAGAAACAGAAAATCTAAACAGACCAATTACCAGCAACGAAATTGAAGCGGTAATCAAAAAACTACCAAAGAACAAAACCCACGGGCCAGATGGATTTACCTCGGAATTTTATGAGACATACAGGGAAGACATAATACCCATTCTCCTTACAGTTTTCCAAAAAATAGAGGAGGAGGGGATACTCCCAAACTCATTCTATGAAGCTAACATCACCCTAATACCAAAACCAGGCAAAGACCCCACCAAAAAAGAAAATTATAGACCAATATCCCTGATGAACGTAGATGCAAAAATACTCAACAAAATATTAGCAAACCGAATTCAAAAATACATCAAAAGGATCATACACCATGACCAAGTGGGATTCATCCCAGGGATGCAAGGATGGTAGAACATTCGAAAGTCCATCAACATCATCCACCACACCAACAAAAAGAAAGACAAAAACCACATGATCATCTCCATAGATGCTGAAAAAGCATTTGACAAAGTTCAACATCCATTCATGATAAAAACTCTCAGCAAAATGGGAATAGAGGGCAAGTACCTCAACATAATAAAGGCCATCTATGATAAACCCACAGCCAACATTATATTGAACAGCGAGAAGCTGAAAGCATTTCCTCTGAGATGGGGAACTAGACAGGGATGCCCACTCTCCCTACTGTTATTTAACATAGTGCTGGAGGTCCTAGCCACGGCAATGAGACAAAACAAAGAAATACAAGGAATCCAGATTGGTAAAGAACAAGTTAAACTGTCACCTTTTGCAGATGACATGATACTGTACATAAAAAACCCTAAAGACTCCACCCCAAAACTACTAGAACTGATATCGGAATACAGCAAAGTTGCAGGATACAAAATCAACACACAGAAATCTGTGGCTTTCCTATATGCTAACAATGAACCAACAGAAAGAGAAATCAGGAAAACAACTCCATTCACAATTGCATCAAAAAAAATAAAATACCTAGGAATAAACCTAACCAAGGAAGTGAAAGACTTATACTCTGAAAACTACAAGTCACTCTTAAGAGAAATTAAAGGGGACACTAACAGATGGAAACTCATCCCATGCTCGTGGCTAGGAAGAATTAATATCGTCAAAATGGCCATCCTGCCCAAAGCAATATACAGATTTGATGCAATCCCTATGAAACTACCAGCAACATTCTTCAATGAACTGGAACAAATAATTCAAAAATTCATATGGAAACACCAAAGACCCTGAATAGCCAAAGCAATCCTGAGAAAGATGAATAAAGTAGGGGGAATCTCACTCCCCAACTTCAAGCTCTACTATAAAGCCATAGTAATCAAGACAATTTGGTACTGGCACAAGAGCAGAGCCACAGACCAATGGAACAGACTAGAGAATCCAGACATTAACCCAGACATATATGGTCAATTAATATTTGATAAAGGAGCCATGGACATACAATGGCGAAATGACAGTCTCTTCAACAGGTGGTGCTGGCAAAACTGGACAGCTACATGTAGGAGAATGAAACTGGACCATTGTCTAACCCCATATACAAAAGTAAACTCAAAATGGACCTGAATGTAAGTCATGAATGTAAGTCATGAAACCATTAAACTCTTGGAAGAAAACATAGGCAAAAACCTCTTAGACATAAACATGAGTGACCTCTTCTTGAACATATCTCCCTGGGCAAGGAAAACAACAGCAAAAATGAGTAAGTGGGAGTATATTAAGCTGAAAAGCTTCTGTACAGCAAAAGACACCATCAATAGAACAAAAAGGATCCCTACAGTATGGGAGAATATATTTGAAAATGACACATCCAATAAAGGCTTGACGTCCAGAATACATAAAGAGCTCACACGCCTCAACAAACAAAAAAAACAAATAACCCAATTAAAAAATGGGCAGAGGAACTGAACAGACAGTTCTCCAAAAAAGAAATACAGATGGCCAACAGACACATGAAAAGATGCTCCACATCGCTAATTATCAGACAAATGCAAATTAAAACTACAATGAGGTATCACCTCACACCAGTAAGGATGGCTGCCATCCAAAAGACAAACAACAACAAATGTTGGTGAGGCTGTGGAGAAAAGGGAACCCTCCTACACTGCTGGTGGGAATGTAAGTTAGTTCAACCATTGTGGAAAGCAGTATGGAGGTACATCAAAATGCTCAAAACAGACTTACCATTTGACCCAGGAATTGCACTCCTAGGAATTTACCCTAAGAACGCAGCAATCAAGTTTGAGAAAGACAGATGCACCCCTATGTTAATCGCAGCACTATTTACAATAGCCAAGAATTGGAAGCAACCTAAATGTCCATCGATAGATGAATGGATAAAGAAGATGTGGTACATATACACAATGGAATACTACTCAGCCATAAGAAAAGGGCAAATCCAATCATTTGCAGCAACATGGATGGAGCTGGAGGGTATTATGCTCAGTGAAACAAGCCAAGCGGAGAAAGAGAAATACCAAATGATTTCACTTATCTGTGGAATATAAGAACAAAGGAAAAACTGAAGGAACAAAACAGCAGCAGAATCACAGAACTCAAGAATGGACTAACAGGTACCAAAGGGAAAGGGACTGGGGAGGATGGGTGGGTAGGGAGGGAGGGATAATGGGGGGAGAAGTAGGTGGGTATTAAGATTAACATGCATGGGGGGGTAGGAGAAAAGGGAGGGCTGTACAACACAGAGAAGGCAAGTAGTGATTCTACAACATTTTGCTATGCTGATGGACAGTGACTGTAAAGGGGTTTATAGGGGAGACCTGGTATAGGGGAGAGCCTAGTAAACATAATATTCGTCATGTAAGTGTAGATTAGTGATAGCAAAAAAAAAAAAAAAAGGGCAGTTCCTGTGTGGTAACCTCCAACGAGTTCTACACAAGGGTATAAAGGGCATATAAAAGTGTAGGCAAAGGGTCTGTTTGTGTTTATACAGAGGATCAAAGCCTAATTGGGCTACCCCGAAAATGAACTAAGATACGATATGAAAAAGAACTTCCAACATCTGCACTCTCTGGAAGACTCATGCCAGAAGATGATCATCAAAAAACCCCAACAAAGATCCACGCACTGCTACAGCTGTAGATGCACTCATCCCACCAGTTCCTGGACTTGCCATGGGAATGAGGAAGGAGATATCTAAGCTGGCCTGTGCATACAGTAAAACAACAAAATTGGACTGGATCTATACTGTTGGAACTCAACCAAGAATTTGGAGAAGTGCAAATTGTAGCGCTCCAAAGTCTTACAACTACAAACTATTTACTGTTAAAAGAACATATGGCATGTGAACAGTCCCCAGGAATGGGTTGTTTTAATTTGTCTGATTTCTCTCAGACTGTTCAAGTTCAGTTGGACAATATCCACCATATCATAGATAAGTTTTCACAAATGCCTAAGGTGCCTAACTGGTTTTCTTGGTTTCACTGCAGATGGCTGGTAATTACAGATATGCTTTGGTTATGTAACTATACTCCTATTATGTTAATGTGTGTGTGCAATTTAAGTAGTAGCTTAAAACCTATACATGCTGAAGTTACTCTACAAGAAGATATATCAAAGAAATAATCAATCTTCCCATGTTTTCTTCCGCCTGCTACTTCTATAGCTTTTCTTCTTCCTTCCTAATTACAACCCTTAAATAGAATTCGTGCCTCATATCAAATTTACCGAGTATCCTAATTCTTCCAAGTGGTAAAGATACCTCAAGACAAATGCTGGGCATAGAAGCCACAGGGCATAAATAGGCAAAGAAGTAAAAAGCTAACTTTTTCAAACAATAAGGCTTCTCTCTCACTTACCAACTTCACATTTCCCTGTATGGCCCCGGAAGATGACTGGTTAGCCAGAGACGGGTAAGATTCCTCAAGGGAGGAACAACCTAAGACAGGCACAGTCGCAGGGGGGCCATCAGGTGAGAAATTGGGGATCAACAGAGGTGAGGCTTAGAACCTCACCCCCCCGTTCTGAGAGAAATCTTCTGCATACGTGGATGTTTTATTGCCCTGGTCTAGCTTGGATTAACACATAGTCTATAGGCACACACCTGATCATCTACATGTGCTCTCTTACAACACTAAACTATGTTTTCTACCTTTATCTTGTATCTACCTACCACTTCAGCATTTTATTAAAAATAATAATAATAAAGAGAGAAATGTGGTATCCACATATAAATCAAGTATAAAAACCAAATGAGTATTCATATTTGAACTGACTGTTTATAGTTCACAATGAATGAGCAAAACCGAAAGTTTCTGTGATGACTGCCCTTGTACTGTTCACTATGTAACTTATTCATTATGTAAGAATTTGTTCTACATGTAAAAACTTGTTTGTTATGCCTCAGAAGATTGGAGACTGACAAAAATTAGGCTTGGGGTGGAATAATGATTGTGCATTGAGCATTGACTCCCCTATACAGAATTTTATTGTCGTTATCAACCATTTGATCAATAAATATGAGAGATGCCCTCACAAAAAAAAAAAAAAAAAAAAAAAGAAGGACAGACTTCCAATGGTAAAATAAATTAGTAACCGGGATGTAATGTATAGCATAAGGAATATAGTCAAGATATTGTAACAGCCTGGTAGGGTGATAGCTGGAACCTAGAATTATGTATATAAATGTTCTACCACTGTGTTGTACACTTGAAACTCATGTAATGTAATACTGTGTGTCAACTACCCTTCAATAAAAAATAATTATTTAAAAAAAAAAAAAAGTTGTTTCAGTAGGGTAGGTAAATCTAGTTTTGTTTACCTAGTCTTGGTTGGAAGCTTCAAAGTATTGGCCTGCCTATCATCTTGATTCTAGGAGTATTTTGTGTATTTCCATTGCAAGCCTTTTGACAAATATACATATTAAAATATCTTCTTCCATTCTGGGATTTGTTTTTGTACTCTCTTAAATGTGATTTTGGGTGAAGATATGTTCTCAATTTTAACGTTGCCCACTATCTCACTTTTTTAATTCTAGGATTCATGCTTTCCATGTTTAACTGTCCTGAAGTTAAGAAGATAGTTTTCTATGTTTTTGTTTAGAAATGTTTTAGTTGTTTCACTTCAATTTTTAAATCTACAAATCATTTGCATTGATTTTTGAATATGCAGTGATTTATTTTTTTCCATATGCATATTCAATTGACCCAGCTCAACTTATTGAAAAGTCTATCAATTGCCCACTCTACTGCATCATTTTAATGACCATTTGTCATCAATTTAACGACCATTTATGTGTTGGTCTGTTTTTTGACTTTTTGTACATGTAGTTTTAACCTCAGTCTGATAAATAGCATTCATCTGAAGCAGTCATCTCATAATTTCCAGTTTAAAAGAAAAGTGAGTTTTCTTAAGTACTATAAGTTTTGACTTAGTAGAATATTGTTGCTCATCCAAAATAAAGTCAGTGTAAACTCCAGAAATGTGAAAAGGTAATAATTATATTAAATAACTCTAATACAATTTCATATAATGTTTTTATGTCACAATCACAAAGGCATTTTGGTTTACATTTTACAAAATAAAAACTCTTTTAACCCAGTTAGTAATATTAGGTTATTACAAGATTACTGGGTTATTGCCGAAATATTAGGTGAGAAATAAAAATTATGCAACTCAATGTTATCATACGCTGTTTAAATTTATCATAGTCCCTAATAAGTGTAATTGTTATGTACTAAAAGCAAACATTTTACTCCTTTGTCAAAACACCATCTTCTTGTCGGTTATACTATTTCAGTCTTATTCCAAGGGTATTTTCATCAAAGATTATTTAAACAAAACTTCCTTAGAAATGTTTAGATGTGTGAAAATGTCAACTTCTAAAGTTTAAAGTTATTTGTTAATTAAAAATATTACATGGCAGGGGCGGAAGATGGCGGCATGAGTAGAGCAGCGTAAATCTCCTCCCAAAACAACATATATCTATGAAAATATAACAAAGACAACCCTTCCTAGAATAAAGACCAGAGGACACAGGACAATATCCAGACCACATCCGCACCTGAGAGAACCCAGCCTCTCTCGAAGGGGGTAAGATACAAGTCCCGGCACGGCGGGAGCCAAGCGCCTCTTCCCCCAGCTCCCGGCGGGAGAAGAATAGGCAGAGCGGGAGGGAGACGGAGCACAGGGCTGCCGAACACCCAGCCCCAGACATCCGGGCCAGAGTGCAGGGCCCTCGATACTAGGAAAACAGGGCAGCAAGAACAGTGAGTGGGCACTGGAGGCCGGATGCCGGAGGACATAAGAAAAGCGCGCGACCATTTTTTTTTTTTTTTTTTTGCTTTTTTGCTCTTTTGTTTTGGCGAACGCTTTTTGGAAGTCTTAAAGGGATAGGGACCCCAATACTAGGGAAACAGGGCAGCAAGACCGGTGAGCAGAGGCCTGAGGCTGGCACCGGAGAATAAAGAAAAATGAGTTACCACCTTTCTTTCTAATTAAAAAAAAATTTTTTTTTTAATTTAAAAATTTTTTTCTTTTTCTTTTTTTTTTTTTTGTGTGTTCGTTGTTTTGTTTTGGTGGGTGCTTTTTGGAAGTCTTAAAGGGACAGGGCGGGACACTTAATCCAGAGGTAGGGAATCCGGGGATCTCTGGGCACCCTAACCCCTGGGCTGCAGGGAACACGGAGGCCCCTTACAGAGATAAATAGCCTCCCAGCAGCTCCTGCTCCAACGCGACTCCACCACTTTGGAGTACCTGCCCGAGCCAGGCCACGCCCACAGCAACAGCGGAGATTAGCTCCATAGCAGCCGGGCAGGAAGCAGAAACCCTGTCTGCGCGCAGCTGCGCAGCACAAGCCACTAGAGGTCGCTGTTCTCCCAGGAGAGGAGGGCCACAAACCAACAAGAAAGGAAGTCCTTCCAGCCGTCACTCCTCCCAGCTCTGCAAACTATTCCTATCACCATGAAAAGGCAAAGCTACAGGCAGACAAAGATCACAGAGACAACACCAGAGAAGGAGACAGACCTAACCAGTCTTCCTGAAAAAGAATTCAAAATAAGAATCATAAACATGCTGACAGAGATGAAGAGAAATACGCAAGAGAAATGGGATGAAGTCCGGAGGGAGATCACAGATGCCAGAAAGGAGATCGCAGAAATGAAACAAACTCTGGAAGGGTTTATAAGCAGAATGGATAGAATGCAAGAGGCCATTGATGGAATTGAAATCAGAGAACAGGAACGCATAGAAGCTGACATAGAGAGAGACAAAAGGATCTCCAGGAATGAAACAATATTAAGAGAACTGTGTGACCAATCCAAAAGTAACAATATCCGTATTATAGGGGTCCCAGAAGAAGAAGAGAGAGGAAAAGAGATGGAAAGTATCTTAGAAGAAATAATTGCTGAAAACTTCCCCAAACTGGGGGAGGAAATAATCGAACAGACCACGGAAATACACAGAACCCCCAACAGAAAGGATCCAAGGAGGACAACATCAAGACACATAATAATTAAAATGGCAAAGATCAAGGACAAGGAAAGAGTTTTAAAGGCAGCTAGAGAGAAAAAGGTCACCTATAAAGGGAAACCCATCAGGCTAACATCAGATTTCTCAACAGAAACCCTACATACAGGCCAGAAGAGAATGGCATGATATATTAAATGCAATGAAACAGAAGGGCCTTGAACCAAGGATACTGTATCCAGCACGACTATCATTCAAATATGATGGTGGGATTAAACAATTCCCAGACAAACAAAAGCTGAGGGAATTTGCTTTCCACAAACCACCTCTACAGAACATCTTACAGGGACTGCTCTAGATGGGAGCACTCCTAGAAAGAGCACAGAATAAAACACCCAACATATGAAGAATCGAGGAAGAGGAACAAGAAGGGAGAGAAGAAAAGAATCTCCAGACAGTGTACATAACAGCTCAATAAGCGAGCTAAGTTAGGCAGTAAGATAATAAAGAGGCTAACCTTGAACCTTTGGTAACCACGAATTTAAAGCCTGCAATGGCAATAAGTACATATCTTTCAATAGTCACCCTAAATGTTAATGGGTTGAATGCACCAATCAAAAGACACAGAGTAACAGAATGGATAAAAAAGCAAGACCCATCTATATGCTGCTTACAAGAAACTCACCTCAAACCCAAAGACATGTACAGACTAAAAGTCAAGGGATGGAAAAACATATTTCAAGCAAACAACACTGAGAAGAAAGCAGGGGTTGCAGTACTAATATCAGACAAAATAGACTTCAAAACAAAGAAAGTAACAAGAGATAAAGAAGGACACTACATAATGATAAAGGGCTCAGTCAAACAAGGGGATATAACCATTCTAAATATATATGCACCCAACACCGGAGCACCAGCATATATGAAACAAATACTAACAGAACTAAAGGGGGATATAGACTGCAATGCATTCATTCTAGGAGACTTCAACACACCACTCACCCCAAATGATAGATCCACTGGGCAGAAAATAAGTAAGGACACGGAAGCACTGAACAACACAGTAGAGCAGATGGACCTAATAGACATCTATAGAACTCTACATCCAAAAGCAACAGGATATACATTCTTCTCAAGTGCACATGGAACATTCTCCAGAATAGACCACATACTAGGCCACAAAAAGAGTCTCAGAAAATTCCAAAAGATTGAAATTCTACCAACCAACTTTTCAGACCACAAAGGTATAAAACTAGAAATAAACTGTACAAAGAAAGCAAAGAGGTTCACAAACACATGGAGGCTTAACAACACGCTCCTAAATAATCAAGGGATCAATGACCAAATCAAAATGGAGATCCAGCAATATATGGAAACAAATGACAACAACAACACTAAGCCCCAACTTCTGTGGGACACAGCAAAAGAAGTCTTAAGAGGAAAGTATATAGCAATCCAAGCATATTTAAAAAAGGAAGAGCAATCCCAAATGAATGGTCTAATGTCACAATTATCGAAATTGGAAAAAGAAGAACAGATGAGGCCTAAAGTCAGCAGAAGGAGGGACATAATAACGATCAGAGAAGAAATAAATAAAATTGAGAAGAATAAAACAATAGCAAAAATCAATGAAACCAAGAGCTGGTTCTTCGAGAAAATAAACAAAATAGGTAAGCCTCTAGCCAGACTTATTAAGAAGAAAAGAGAGTCAACACAAATCAACACAAAGAAACGAGAAAGGAAAAATCACGACGGACCCCACAGAAATACAAAGAATTATTAGACAATACTATGAAAACCTATATGCTAACAAGCTGGGAAACCTAGGAGAAATGGACAACTTCCTAGAAAAATACAACCTTCCAAGATTGACCCAGAAAGAAACAGAAAATCTAAACAGACCAATTACCAGCAACGAAATTGAAGCGGTAATCAAAAAGCTACCAAAGAACAAAACCCACGGGCCAGATGGATTTACCTCGGAATTTTATGAGACATACAGGGAAGACATAATACCCATTCTCCTTACAGTTTTCCAAAAAATAGAGGAGGAGGGGATACTCCCAAACTCATTCTATGAAGCTAACATCACCCTAATACCAAAACCAGGCAAAGACCCCACCAAAAAAGAAAATTATAGACCAATATCCCTGATGAACGTAGATGCAAAAATACTCAACAAAATATTAGCAAACCGAATTCAAAAATACATCAAAAGGATCATACACCATGACCAAGTGGGATTCATCCCAGGGATGCAAGGATGGTAGAACATTCGAAAGTCCATCAACATCATCCACCACACCAACAAAAAGAAAGACAAAAACCACATGATCATCTCCATAGATGCTGAAAAAGCATTTGACAAAGTTCAACATCCATTCATGATAAAAACTCTCAGCAAAATGGGAATAGAGGGCAAGTACCTCAACATAATAAAGGCCATCTATGATAAACCCACAGCCAACATTATATTGAACAGCGAGAAGCTGAAAGCATTTCCTCTGAGATGGGGAACTAGACAGGGATGCCCACTCTCCCTACTGTTATTTAACATAGTGCTGGAGGTCCTAGCCACGGCAATGAGACAAAACAAAGAAATACAAGGAATCCAGATTGGTAAAGAACAAGTTAAACTGTCACCTTTTGCAGATGACATGATACTGTACATAAAAAACCCTAAAGACTCCACCCCAAAACTACTAGAACTGATATCGGAATACAGCAAAGTTGCAGGATACAAAATCAACACACAGAAATCTGTGGCTTTCCTATATGCTAACAATGAACCAACAGAAAGAGAAATCAGGAAAACAACTCCATTCACAATTGCATCAAAAAAAATAAAATACCTAGGAATAAACCTAACCAAGGAAGTGAAAGACTTATACTCTGAAAACTACAAGTCACTCTTAAGAGAAATTAAAGGGGACACTAACAGATGGAAACTCATCCCATGCTCGTGGCTAGGAAGAATTAATATCGTCAAAATGGCCATCCTGCCCAAAGCAATATACAGATTTGATGCAATCCCTATGAAACTACCAGCAACATTCTTCAATGAACTGGAACAAATAATTCAAAAATTCATATGGAAACACCAAAGACCCCGAATAGCCAAAGCAATCCTGAGAAAGATGAATAAAGTAGGGGGAATCTCACTCCCCAACTTCAAGCTCTACTATAAAGCCATAGTAATCAAGACAATTTGGTACTGGCACAAGAGCAGAGCCACAGACCAATGGAACAGACTAGAGAATCCAGACATTAACCCAGACATATATGGTCAATTAATATTTGATAAAGGAGCCATGGACATACAATGGCGAAATGACAGTCTCTTCAACAGGTGGTGCTGGCAAAACTGGACAGCTACATGTAGGAGAATGAAACTGGACCATTGTCTAACCCCATATACAAAAGTAAACTCAAAATGGACCTGAATGTAAGTCATGAATGTAAGTCATGAAACCATTAAACTCTTGGAAGAAAACATAGGCAAAAACCTCTTAGACATAAACATGAGTGACCTCTTCTTGAACATATCTCCCTGGGCAAGGAAAACAACAGCAAAAATGAGTAAGTGGGAGTATATTAAGCTGAAAAGCTTCTGTACAGCAAAAGACACCATCAATAGAACAAAAAGGATCCCTACAGTATGGGAGAATATATTTGAAAATGACACATCCAATAAAGGCTTGACGTCCAGAATACATAAAGAGCTCACACGCCTCAACAAACAAAAAAAACAAATAACCCAATTAAAAAATGGGCAGAGGAACTGAACAGACAGTTCTCCAAAAAAGAAATACAGATGGCCAACAGACACATGAAAAGATGCTCCACATCGCTAATTATCAGACAAATGCAAATTAAAACTACAATGAGGTATCACCTCACACCAGTAAGGATGGCTGCCATCCAAAAGACAAACAACAACAAATGTTGGTGAGGCTGTGGAGAAAAGGGAACCCTCCTACACTGCTGGTGGGAATGTAAGTTAGTTCAACCATTGTGGAAAGCAGTATGGAGGTACATCAAAATGCTCAAAACAGACTTACCATTTGACCCAGGAATTGCACTCCTAGGAATTTACCCTAAGAACGCAGCAATCAAGTTTGAGAAAGACAGATGCACCCCTATGTTAATCGCAGCACTATTTACAATAGCCAAGAATTGGAAGCAACCTAAATGTCCATCGATAGATGAATGGATAAAGAAGATGTGGTACATATACACAATGGAATACTACTCAGCCATAAGAAAAGGGCAAATCCAATCATTTGCAGCAACATGGATGGAGCTGGAGGGTATTATGCTCAGTGAAACAAGCCAAGCGGAGAAAGAGAAATACCAAATGATTTCACTTATCTGTGGAATATAAGAACAAAGGAAAAACTGAAGGAACAAAACAGCAGCAGAATCACAGAACTCAAGAATGGACTAACAGGTACCAAAGGGAAAGGGACTGGGGAGGATGGGTGGGTAGGGAGGGATAAGGGGGGGAGAAGTAGGTGGGTATTAAGATTAACATGCATGGGGGGGTAGGAGAAAAGGGAGGGCTGTACAACACAGAGAAGGCAAGTAGTGATTCTACAACATTTTGCTATGCTGATGGACAGTGACTGTAAAGGGGTTTATAGGGGAGACCTGGTATAGGGGAGAGCCTAGTAAACATAATATTCGTCATGTAAGTGTAGATTAGTGATAGCAAAAAAAA
Source organism: Manis pentadactyla (assembly GCF_030020395.1). Taxonomy (NCBI): domain Eukaryota; kingdom Metazoa; phylum Chordata; class Mammalia; order Pholidota; family Manidae; genus Manis; species Manis pentadactyla. The sequence goes on from NC_080023.1 coordinate 127,773,381, forward strand.
AAAAAAAAGGGCAGTTCCTGTGTGGTAACCTCCAATGAGTTCTACACAAGGGTATAAAGGGCATATAAAAGTGTAGGCAAAGGGTCTGTTTGTGTTTATACAGAGGATCAAAGCCTAATTGGGCTACCCCGAAAATGAACTAAGATACGATATGAAAAAGAACTTCCAACATCTGCACTCTCTGGAAGACTCATGCCAGAAGATGATCATCAAAAAACCCCAACAAAGATCCACGCACTGCTACAGCTGTAGATGCACTCATCCCACCAGTTCCTGGACTTGCCATGGGAATGAGGAAGGAGATATCTAAGCTGGCCTGTGCATACAGTAAAACAACAAAATTGGACTGGATCTATACTGTTGGAACTCAACCAAGAATTTGGAGAAGTGCAAATTGTAGCGCTCCAAAGTCTTACAACTACAAACTATTTACTGTTAAAAGAACATATGGCATGTGAACAGTCCCCAGGAATGGGTTGTTTTAATTTGTCTGATTTCTCTCAGACTGTTCAAGTTCAGTTGGACAATATCCACCATATCATAGATAAGTTTTCACAAATGCCTAAGGTGCCTAACTGGTTTTCTTGGTTTCACTGCAGATGGCTGGTAATTACAGATATGCTTTGGTTATGTAACTATACTCCTATTATGTTAATGTGTGTGTGCAATTTAAGTAGTAGCTTAAAACCTATACATGCTGAAGTTACTCTACAAGAAGATATATCAAAGAAATAATCAATCTTCCCATGTTTTCTTCCGCCTGCTACTTCTATAGCTTTTCTTCTTCCTTCCTAATTACAACCCTTAAATAGAATTCGTGCCTCATATCAAATTTACCGAGTATCCTAATTCTTCCAAGTGGTAAAGATACCTCAAGACAAATGCTGGGCATAGAAGCCACAGGGCATAAATAGGCAAAGAAGTAAAAAGCTAACTTTTTCAAACAATAAGGCTTCTCTCTCACTTACCAACTTCACATTTCCCTGTATGGCCCCGGAAGATGACTGGTTAGCCAGAGACGGGTAAGATTCCTCAAGGGAGGAACAACCTAAGACAGGCACAGTCGCAGGGGGGCCATCAGGTGAGAAATTGGGGATCAACAGAGGTGAGGCTTAGAACCTCACCCCCCCGTTCTGAGAGAAATCTTCTGCATACGTGGATGTTTTATTGCCCTGGTCTAGCTTGGATTAACACATAGTCTATAGGCACACACCTGATCATCTACATGTGCTCTCTTACAACACTAAACTATGTTTTCTACCTTTATCTTGTATCTACCTACCACTTCAGCATTTTATTAAAAATAATAATAATAAAGAGAGAAATGTGGTATCCACATATAAATCAAGTATAAAAACCAAATGAGTATTCATATTTGAACTGACTGTTTATAGTTCACAATGAATGAGCAAAACCGAAAGTTTCTGTGATGACTGCCCTTGTACTGTTCACTATGTAACTTATTCATTATGTAAGAATTTGTTCTACATGTAAAAACTTGTTTGTTATGCCTCAGAAGATTGGAGACTGACAAAAATTAGGCTTGGGGTGGAATAATGATTGTGCATTGAGCATTGACTCCCCTATACAGAATTTTATTGTCGTTATCAACCATTTGATCAATAAATATGAGAGATGCCCTCACAAAAAAAAAAAAAAAAAAAAAAAGAAGGACAGACTTCCAATGGTAAAATAAATTAGTAACCGGGATGTAATGTATAGCATAAGGAATATAGTCAAGATATTGTAACAGCCTGGTAGGGTGATAGCTGGAACCTAGAATTATGTATATAAATGTTCTACCACTGTGTTGTACACTTGAAACTCATGTAATGTAATACTGTGTGTCAACTACCCTTCAATAAAAAATAATTATTTAAAAAAAAAAAAAAGTTGTTTCAGTAGGGTAGGTAAATCTAGTTTTGTTTACCTAGTCTTGGTTGGAAGCTTCAAAGTATTGGCCTGCCTATCATCTTGATTCTAGGAGTATTTTGTGTATTTCCATTGCAAGCCTTTTGACAAATATACATATTAAAATATCTTCTTCCATTCTGGGATTTGTTTTTGTACTCTCTTAAATGTGATTTTGGGTGAAGATATGTTCTCAATTTTAACGTTGCCCACTATCTCACTTTTTTAATTCTAGGATTCATGCTTTCCATGTTTAACTGTCCTGAAGTTAAGAAGATAGTTTTCTATGTTTTTGTTTAGAAATGTTTTAGTTGTTTCACTTCAATTTTTAAATCTACAAATCATTTGCATTGATTTTTGAATATGCAGTGATTTATTTTTTTCCATATGCATATTCAATTGACCCAGCTCAACTTATTGAAAAGTCTATCAATTGCCCACTCTACTGCATCATTTTAATGACCATTTGTCATCAATTTAACGACCATTTATGTGTTGGTCTGTTTTTTGACTTTTTGTACATGTAGTTTTAACCTCAGTCTGATAAATAGCATTCATCTGAAGCAGTCATCTCATAATTTCCAGTTTAAAAGAAAAGTGAGTTTTCTTAAGTACTATAAGTTTTGACTTAGTAGAATATTGTTGCTCATCCAAAATAAAGTCAGTGTAAACTCCAGAAATGTGAAAAGGTAATAATTATATTAAATAACTCTAATACAATTTCATATAATGTTTTTATGTCACAATCACAAAGGCATTTTGGTTTACATTTTACAAAATAAAAACTCTTTTAACCCAGTTAGTAATATTAGGTTATTACAAGATTACTGGGTTATTGCCGAAATATTAGGTGAGAAATAAAAATTATGCAACTCAATGTTATCATACGCTGTTTAAATTTATCATAGTCCCTAATAAGTGTAATTGTTATGTACTAAAAGCAAACATTTTACTCCTTTGTCAAAACACCATCTTCTTGTCGGTTATACTATTTCAGTCTTATTCCAAGGGTATTTTCATCAAAGATTATTTAAACAAAACTTCCTTAGAAATGTTTAGATGTGTGAAAATGTCAACTTCTAAAGTTTAAAGTTATTTGTTAATTAAAAATATTACATGGCAGGGGCGGAAGATGGCGGCATGAGTAGAGCAGCGTAAATCTCCTCCCAAAACAACATATATCTATGAAAATATAACAAAGACAACCCTTCCTAGAATAAAGACCAGAGGACACAGGACAATATCCAGACCACATCCGCACCTGAGAGAACCCAGCCTCTCTCGAAGGGGGTAAGATACAAGTCCCGGCACGGCGGGAGCCAAGCGCCTCTTCCCCCAGCTCCCGGCGGGAGAAGAATAGGCAGAGCGGGAGGGAGACGGAGCACAGGGCTGCCGAACACCCAGCCCCAGACATCCGGGCCAGAGTGCAGGGCCCTCGATACTAGGAAAACAGGGCAGCAAGAACAGTGAGTGGGCACTGGAGGCCGGATGCCGGAGGACATAAGAAAAGCGCGCGACCATTTTTTTTTTTTTTTTTTTGCTTTTTTGCTCTTTTGTTTTGGCGAACGCTTTTTGGAAGTCTTAAAGGGATAGGGACCCCAATACTAGGGAAACAGGGCAGCAAGACCGGTGAGCAGAGGCCTGAGGCTGGCACCGGAGAATAAAGAAAAATGAGTTACCACCTTTCTTTCTAATTAAAAAAAAATTTTTTTTTTAATTTAAAAATTTTTTTCTTTTTCTTTTTTTTTTTTTTGTGTGTTCGTTGTTTTGTTTTGGTGGGTGCTTTTTGGAAGTCTTAAAGGGACAGGGCGGGACACTTAATCCAGAGGTAGGGAATCCGGGGATCTCTGGGCACCCTAACCCCTGGGCTGCAGGGAACACGGAGGCCCCTTACAGAGATAAATAGCCTCCCAGCAGCTCCTGCTCCAACGCGACTCCACCACTTTGGAGTACCTGCCCGAGCCAGGCCACGCCCACAGCAACAGCGGAGATTAGCTCCATAGCAGCCGGGCAGGAAGCAGAAACCCTGTCTGCGCGCAGCTGCGCAGCACAAGCCACTAGAGGTCGCTGTTCTCCCAGGAGAGGAGGGCCACAAACCAACAAGAAAGGAAGTCCTTCCAGCCGTCACTCCTCCCAGCTCTGCAAACTATTCCTATCACCATGAAAAGGCAAAGCTACAGGCAGACAAAGATCACAGAGACAACACCAGAGAAGGAGACAGACCTAACCAGTCTTCCTGAAAAAGAATTCAAAATAAGAATCATAAACATGCTGACAGAGATGAAGAGAAATACGCAAGAGAAATGGGATGAAGTCCGGAGGGAGATCACAGATGCCAGAAAGGAGATCGCAGAAATGAAACAAACTCTGGAAGGGTTTATAAGCAGAATGGATAGAATGCAAGAGGCCATTGATGGAATTGAAATCAGAGAACAGGAACGCATAGAAGCTGACATAGAGAGAGACAAAAGGATCTCCAGGAATGAAACAATATTAAGAGAACTGTGTGACCAATCCAAAAGTAACAATATCCGTATTATAGGGGTCCCAGAAGAAGAAGAGAGAGGAAAAGAGATGGAAAGTATCTTAGAAGAAATAATTGCTGAAAACTTCCCCAAACTGGGGGAGGAAATAATCGAACAGACCACGGAAATACACAGAACCCCCAACAGAAAGGATCCAAGGAGGACAACATCAAGACACATAATAATTAAAATGGCAAAGATCAAGGACAAGTAAAGAGTTTTAAAGGCAGCTAGAGAGAAAAAGGTCACCTATAAAGGGAAACCCATCAGGCTAACATCAGATTTCTCAATAGAAACCCTACATACAGGCCAGAAGAGAATGGCATGATATATTAAATGCAATGAAACAGAAGGGCCTTGAACCAAGGATACTGTATCCAGCACGACTATCATTCAAATATGATGGTGGGATTAAACAATTCCCAGACAAACAAAAGCTGAGGGAATTTGCTTTCCACAAACCACCTCTACAGAACATCTTACAGGGACTGCTCTAGATGGGAGCACTCCTAGAAAGAGCACAGAATAAAACACCCAACATATGAAGAATCGAGGAAGAGGAACAAGAAGGGAGAGAAGAAAAGAATCTCCAGACAGTGTACATAACAGCTCAATAAGCGAGCTAAGTTAGGCAGTAAGATAATAAAGAGGCTAACCTTGAACCTTTGGTAACCACGAATTTAAAGCCTGCAATGGCAATAAGTACATATCTTTCAATAGTCACCCTAAATGTTAATGGGTTGAATGCACCAATCAAAAGACACAGAGTAACAGAATGGATAAAAAAGCAAGACCCATCTATATGCTGCTTACAAGAAACTCACCTCAAACCCAAAGACATGTACAGACTAAAAGTCAAGGGATGGAAAAACATATTTCAAGCAAACAACACTGAGAAGAAAGCAGGGGTTGCAGTACTAATATCAGACAAAATAGACTTCAAAACAAAGAAAGTAACAAGAGATAAAGAAGGACACTACATAATGATAAAGGGCTCAGTCAAACAAGGGGATATAACCATTCTAAATATATATGCACCCAACACCGGAGCACCAGCATATATGAAACAAATACTAACAGAACTAAAGGGGGATATAGACTGCAATGCATTCATTCTAGGAGACTTCAACACACCACTCACCCCAAATGATAGATCCACTGGGCAGAAAATAAGTAAGGACACGGAAGCACTGAACAACACAGTAGAGCAGATGGACCTAATAGACATCTATAGAACTCTACATCCAAAAGCAACAGGATATACATTCTTCTCAAGTGCACATGGAACATTCTCCAGAATAGACCACATACTAGGCCACAAAAAGAGTCTCAGAAAATTCCAAAAGATTGAAATTCTACCAACCAACTTTTCAGACCACAAAGGTATAAAACTAGAAATAAACTGTACAAAGAAAGCAAAGAGGTTCACAAACACATGGAGGCTTAACAACACGCTCCTAAATAATCAAGGGATCAATGACCAAATCAAAATGGAGATCCAGCAATATATGGAAACAAATGACAACAACAACACTAAGCCCCAACTTCTGTGGGACACAGCAAAAGAAGTCTTAAGAGGAAAGTATATAGCAATCCAAGCATATTTAAAAAAGGAAGAGCAATCCCAAATGAATGGTCTAATGTCACAATTATCGAAATTGGAAAAAGAAGAACAGATGAGGCCTAAGGTCAGCAGAAGGAGGGACATAATAACGATCAGAGAAGAAATAAATAAAATTGAGAAGAATAAAACAATAGCAAAAATCAATGAAACCAAGAGCTGGTTCTTCGAGAAAATAAACAAAATAGGTAAGCCTCTAGCCAGACTTATTAAGAAGAAAAGAGAGTCAACACAAATCAACACAAAGAAACGAGAAAGGAAAAATCACGACGGACCCCACAGAAATACAAAGAATTATTAGACAATACTATGAAAACCTATATGCTAACAAGCTGGGAAACCTAGGAGAAATGGACAACTTCCTAGAAAAATACAACCTTCCAAGATTGACCCAGAAAGAAACAGAAAATCTAAACAGACCAATTACCAGCAACGAAATTGAAGCGGTAATCAAAAAACTACCAAAGAACAAAACCCACGGGCCAGATGGATTTACCTCGGAATTTTATGAGACATACAGGGAAGACATAATACCCATTCTCCTTACAGTTTTCCAAAAAATAGAGGAGGAGGGGATACTCCCAAACTCATTCTATGAAGCTAACATCACCCTAATACCAAAACCAGGCAAAGACCCCACCAAAAAAGAAAATTATAGACCAATATCCCTGATGAACGTAGATGCAAAAATACTCAACAAAATATTAGCAAACCGAATTCAAAAATACATCAAAAGGATCATACACCATGACCAAGTGGGATTCATCCCAGGGATGCAAGGATGGTAGAACATTCGAAAGTCCATCAACATCATCCACCACACCAACAAAAAGAAAGACAAAAACCACATGATCATCTCCATAGATGCTGAAAAAGCATTTGACAAAGTTCAACATCCATTCATGATAAAAACTCTCAGCAAAATGGGAATAGAGGGCAAGTACCTCAACATAATAAAGGCCATCTATGATAAACCCACAGCCAACATTATATTGAACAGCGAGAAGCTGAAAGCATTTCCTCTGAGATGGGGAACTAGACAGGGATGCCCACTCTCCCTACTGTTATTTAACATAGTGCTGGAGGTCCTAGCCACGGCAATGAGACAAAACAAAGAAATACAAGGAATCCAGATTGGTAAAGAACAAGTTAAACTGTCACCTTTTGCAGATGACATGATACTGTACATAAAAAACCCTAAAGACTCCACCCCAAAACTACTAGAACTGATATCGGAATACAGCAAAGTTGCAGGATACAAAATCAACACACAGAAATCTGTGGCTTTCCTATATGCTAACAATGAACCAACAGAAAGAGAAATCAGGAAAACAACTCCATTCACAATTGCATCAAAAAAAATAAAATACCTAGGAATAAACCTAACCAAGGAAGTGAAAGACTTATACTCTGAAAACTACAAGTCACTCTTAAGAGAAATTAAAGGGGACACTAACAGATTGGAACTCATCCCATGCTCGTGGCTAGGAAGAATTAATATCGTCAAAATGGCCATCCTGCCCAAAGCAATATACAGATTTGATGCAATCCCTATGAAACTACCAGCAACATTCTTCAATGAACTGGAACAAATAATTCAAAAATTCATATGGAAACACCAAAGACCCCGAATAGCCAAAGCAATCCTGAGAAAGATGAATAAAGTAGGGGGAATCTCACTCCCCAACTTCAAGCTCTACTATAAAGCCATAGTAATCAAGACAATTTGGTACTGGCACAAGAGCAGAGCCACAGACCAATGGAACAGACTAGAGAATCCAGACATTAACCCAGACATATATGGTCAATTAATATTTGATAAAGGAGCCATGGACATACAATGGCGAAATGACAGTCTCTTCAACAGGTGGTGCTGGCAAAACTGGACAGCTACATGTAGGAGAATGAAACTGGACCATTGTCTAACCCCATATACAAAAGTAAACTCAAAATGGACCTGAATGTAAGTCATGAATGTAAGTCATGAAACCATTAAACTCTTGGAAGAAAACATAGGCAAAAACCTCTTAGACATAAACATGAGTGACCTCTTCTTGAACATATCTCCCTGGGCAAGGAAAACAACAGCAAAAATGAGTAAGTGGGAGTATATTAAGCTGAAAAGCTTCTGTACAGCAAAAGACACCATCAATAGAACAAAAAGGATCCCTACAGTATGGGAGAATATATTTGAAAATGACACATCCAATAAAGGCTTGACGTCCAGAATACATAAAGAGCTCACACGCCTCAACAAACAAAAAACAAATAACCCAATTAAAAAATGGGCAGAGGAACTGAACAGACAGTTCTCCAAAAAAGAAATACAGATGGCCAACAGACACATGAAAAGATGCTCCACATCGCTAATTATCAGACAAATGCAAATTAAAACTACAATGAGGTATCACCTCACACCAGTAAGGATGGCTGCCATCCAAAAGACAAACAACAACAAATGTTGGTGAGGCTGTGGAGAAAAGGGAACCCTCCTACACTGCTGGTGGGAATGTAAGTTAGTTCAACCATTGTGGAAAGCAGTATGGAGGTACATCAAAATGCTCAAAACAGACTTACCATTTGACCCAGGAATTGCACTCCTAGGAATTTACCCTAAGAACGCAGCAATCAAGTTTGAGAAAGACAGATGCACCCCTATGTTAATCGCAGCACTATTTACAATAGCCAAGAATTGGAAGCAACCTAAATGTCCATCGATAGATGAATGGATAAAGAAGATGTGGTACATATACACAATGGAATACTACTCAGCCATAAGAAAAGGGCAAATCCAATCATTTGCAGCAACATGGATGGAGCTGGAGGGTATTATGCTCAGTGAAACAAGCCAAGCGGAGAAAGAGAAATACCAAATGATTTCACTTATCTGTGGAATATAAGAACAAAGGAAAAACTGAAGGAACAAAACAGCAGCAGAATCACAGAACTCAAGAATGGACTAACAGGTACCAAAGGGAAAGGGACTGGGGAGGATGGGTGGGTAGGGAGGGATAAGGGGGGGAGAAGTAGGTGGGTATTAAGATTAACATGCATGGGGGGGTAGGAGAAAAGGGAGGGCTGTACAACACAGAGAAGGCAAGTAGTGATTCTACAACATTTTGCTATGCTGATGGACAGTGACTGTAAAGGGGTTTATAGGGGAGACCTGGTATAGGGGAGAGCCTAGTAAACATAATATTCGTCATGTAAGTGTAGATTAGTGATAGCAAAAAAAAAAAAAAAAGGGCAGTTCCTGTGTGGTAACCTCCAACGAGTTCTACACAAGGGTATAAAGGGCATATAAAAGTGTAGGCAAAGGGTCTGTTTGTGTTTATACAGAGGATCAAAGCCTAATTGGGCTACCCCGAAAATGAACTAAGATACGATATGAAAAAGAACTTCCAACATCTGCACTCTCTGGAAGACTCATGCCAGAAGATGATCATCAAAAAACCCCAACAAAGATCCACGCACTGCTACAGCTGTAGATGCACTCATCCCACCAGTTCCTGGACTTGCCATGGGAATGAGGAAGGAGATATCTAAGCTGGCCTGTGCATACAGTAAAACAACAAAATTGGACTGGATCTATACTGTTGGAACTCAACCAAGAATTTGGAGAAGTGCAAATTGTAGCGCTCCAAAGTCTTACAACTACAAACTATTTACTGTTAAAAGAACATATGGCATGTGAACAGTCCCCAGGAATGGGTTGTTTTAATTTGTCTGATTTCTCTCAGACTGTTCAAGTTCAGTTGGACAATATCCACCATATCATAGATAAGTTTTCACAAATGCCTAAGGTGCCTAACTGGTTTTCTTGGTTTCACTGCAGATGGCTGGTAATTACAGATATGCTTTGGTTATGTAACTATACTCCTATTATGTTAATGTGTGTGTGCAATTTAAGTAGTAGCTTAAAACCTATACATGCTGAAGTTACTCTACAAGAAGATATATCAAAGAAATAATCAATCTTCCCATGTTTTCTTCCGCCTGCTACTTCTATAGCTTTTCTTCTTCCTTCCTAATTACAACCCTTAAATAGAATTCGTGCCTCATATCAAATTTACCGAGTATCATAATTCTTCCAAGTGGTAAAGATACCTCAAGACAAATGCTGGGCATAGAAGCCACAGGGCATAAATAGGCAAAGAAGTAAAAAGCTAACTTTTTCAAACAATAAGGCTTCTCTCTCACTTACCAACTTCACATTTCCCTGTATGGCCCCGGAAGATGACTGGTTAGCCAGAGACGGGTAAGATTCCTCAAGGGAGGAACAACCTAAGACAGGCACAGTCGCAGGGGGGCCATCAGGTGAGAAATTGGGGATCAACAGAGGTGAGGCTTAGAACCTCACCCCCCCGTTCTGAGAGAAATCTTCTGCATACGTGGATGTTTTATTGCCCTGGTCTAGCTTGGATTAACACATAGTCTATAGGCACACACCTGATCATCTACATGTGCTCTCTTACAACACTAAACTATGTTTTCTACCTTTATCTTGTATCTACCTACCACTTCAGCATTTTATTAAAAATAATAATAATAAAGAGAGAAATGTGGTATCCACATATAAATCAAGTATAAAAACCAAATGAGTATTCATATTTGAACTGACTGTTTATAGTTCACAATGAATGAGCAAAACCGAAAGTTTCTGTGATGACTGCCCTTGTACTGTTCACTATGTAACTTATTCATTATGTAAGAATTTGTTCTACATGTAAAAACTTGTTTGTTATGCCTCAGAAGATTGGAGACTGACAAAAATTAGGCTTGGGGTGGAATAATGATTGTGCATTGAGCATTGACTCCCCTATACAGAATTTTATTGTCGTTATCAACCATTTGATCAATAAATATGAGAGATGCCCTCACAAAAAAAAAAAAAAAAAAAAAAAAGAAGGACAGACTTCCAATGGTAAAATAAATTAGTAACCGGGATGTAATGTATAGCATAAGGAATATAGTCAAGATATTGTAACAGCCTGGTAGGGTGATAGCTGGAACCTAGAATTATGTATATAAATGTTCTACCACTGTGTTGTACACTTGAAACTCATGTAATGTAATACTGTGTGTCAACTACCCTTCAATAAAAAATAATTATTTAAAAAAAAAAAAAAGTTGTTTCAGTAGGGTAGGTAAATCTAGTTTTGTTTACCTAGTCTTGGTTGGAAGCTTCAAAGTATTGGCCTGCCTATCATCTTGATTCTAGGAGTATTTTGTGTATTTCCATTGCAAGCCTTTTGACAAATATACATATTAAAATATCTTCTTCCATTCTGGGATTTGTTTTTGTACTCTCTTAAATGTGATTTTGGGTGAAGATATGTTCTCAATTTTAACGTTGCCCACTATCTCACTTTTTTAATTCTAGGATTCATGCTTTCCATGTTTAACTGTCCTGAAGTTAAGAAGATAGTTTTCTATGTTTTTGTTTAGAAATGTTTTAGTTGTTTCACTTCAATTTTTAAATCTACAAATCATTTGCATTGATTTTTGAATATGCAGTGATTTATTTTTTTCCATATGCATATTCAATTGACCCAGCTCAACTTATTGAAAAGTCTATCAATTGCCCACTCTACTGCATCATTTTAATGACCATTTGTCATCAATTTAACGACCATTTATGTGTTGGTCTGTTTTTTGACTTTTTGTACATGTAGTTTTAACCTCAGTCTGATAAATAGCATTCATCTGAAGCAGTCATCTCATAATTTCCAGTTTAAAAGAAAAGTGAGTTTTCTTAAGTACTATAAGTTTTGACTTAGTAGAATATTGTTGCTCATCCAAAATAAAGTCAGTGTAAACTCCAGAAATGTGAAAAGGTAATAATTATATTAAATAACTCTAATACAATTTCATATAATGTTTTTATGTCACAATCACAAAGGCATTTTGGTTTACATTTTACAAAATAAAAACTCTTTTAACCCAGTTAGTAATATTAGGTTATTACAAGATTACTGGGTTATTGCCGAAATATTAGGTGAGAAATAAAAATTATGCAACTCAATGTTATCATACGCTGTTTAAATTTATCATAGTCCCTAATAAGTGTAATTGTTATGTACTAAAAGCAAACATTTTACTCCTTTGTCAAAACACCATCTTCTTGTCGGTTATACTATTTCAGTCTTATTCCAAGGGTATTTTCATCAAAGATTATTTAAACAAAACTTCCTTAGAAATGTTTAGATGTGTGAAAATGTCAACTTCTAAAGTTTAAAGTTATTTGTTAATTAAAAATATTACATGGCAGGGGCGGAAGATGGCGGCATGAGTAGAGCAGCGTAAATCTCCTCCCAAAACAACATATATCTATGAAAATATAACAAAGACAACCCTTCCTAGAATAAAGACCAGAGGACACAGGACAATATCCAGACCACATCCGCACCTGAGAGAACCCAGCCTCTCTCGAAGGGGGTAAGATACAAGTCCCGGCACGGCGGGAGCCAAGCGCCTCTTCCCCCAGCTCCCGGCGGGAGAAGAATAGGCAGAGCGGGAGGGAGACGGAGCACAGGGCTGCCGAACACCCAGCCCCAGACATCCGGGCCAGAGTGCAGGGCCCTCGATACTAGGAAAACAGGGCAGCAAGAACAGTGAGTGGGCACTGGAGGCCGGATGCCGGAGGACATAAGAAAAGCGCGCGACCATTTTTTTTTTTTTTTTTTTGCTTTTTTGCTCTTTTGTTTTGGCGAACGCTTTTTGGAAGTCTTAAAGGGATAGGGACCCCAATACTAGGGAAACAGGGCAGCAAGACCGGTGAGCAGAGGCCTGAGGCTGGCACCGGAGAATAAAGAAAAATGAGTTACCACCTTTCTTTCTAATTAAAAAAAAATTTTTTTTTTAATTTAAAAATTTTTTTCTTTTTCTTTTTTTTTTTTTCTGTGTTCGTTGTTTTGTTTTGGTGGGTGCTTTTTGGAAGTCTTAAAGGGACAGGGCGGGACACTTAATCCAGAGGTAGGGAATCCGGGGATCTCTGGGCACCCTAACCCCTGGGCTGCAGGGAACACGGAGGCCCCTTACAGAGATAAATAGCCTCCCAGCAGCTCCTGCTCCAACGCGACTCCACCACTTTGGAGTACCTGCCCGAGCCAGGCCACGCCCACAGCAACAGCGGAGATTAGCTCCATAGCAGCCGGGCAGGAAGCAGAAACCCTGTCTGCGCGCAGCTGCGCAGCACAAGCCACTAGAGGTCGCTGTTCTCCCAGGAGAGGAGAGCCACAAACCAACAAGAAAGGAAGTCCTTCCAGCCGTCACTCCTCCCAGCTCTGCAAACTATTCCTATCACCATGAAAAGGCAAAGCTACAGGCAGACAAAGATCACAGAGACAACACCAGAGAAGGAGACAGACCTAACCAGTCTTCCTGAAAAAGAATTCAAAATAAGAATCATAAACATGCTGACAGAGATGAAGAGAAATACGCAAGAGAAATGGGATGAAGTCCGGAGGGAGATCACAGATGCCAGAAAGGAGATCGCAGAAATGAAACAAACTCTGGAAGGGTTTATAAGCAGAATGGATAGAATGCAAGAGGCCATTGATGGAATTGAAATCAGAGAACAGGAACGCATAGAAGCTGACATAGAGAGAGACAAAAGGATCTCCAGGAATGAAACAATATTAAGAGAACTGTGTGACCAATCCAAAAGTAACAATATCCGTATTATAGGGGTCCCAGAAGAAGAAGAGAGAGGAAAAGAGATGGAAAGTATCTTAGAAGAAATAATTGCTGAAAACTTCCCCAAACTGGGGGAGGAAATAATCGAACAGACCACGGAAATACACAGAACCCCCAACAGAAAGGATCCAAGGAGGACAACATCAAGACACATAATAATTAAAATGGCAAAGATCAAGGACAAGGAAAGAGTTTTAAAGGCAGCTAGAGAGAAAAAGGTCACCTATAAAGGGAAACCCATCAGGCTAACATCAGATTTCTCAACAGAAACCCTACATACAGGCCAGAAGAGAATGGCATGATATATTTAATACAATGAAACAGAAGGGCCTTGAACCAAGGATACTGTATCCAGCACGACTATCATTCAAATATGATGGTGGGATTAAACAATTCCCAGACAAACAAAAGCTGAGGGAATTTGCTTTCCACAAACCACCTCTACAGAACATCTTACAGGGACTGCTCTAGATGGGAGCACTCCTAGAAAGAGCACAGAATAAAACACCCAACATATGAAGAATCGAGGAAGAGGAACAAGAAGGGAGAGAAGAAAAGAATCTCCAGACAGTGTACATAACAGCTCAATAAGCGAGCTAAGTTAGGCAGTAAGATAATAAAGAGGCTAACCTTGAACCTTTGGTAACCACGAATTTAAAGCCTGCAATGGCAATAAGTACATATCTTTCAATAGTCACCCTAAATGTTAATGGGTTGAATGCACCAATCAAAAGACACAGAGTAACAGAATGGATAAAAAAGCAAGACCCATCTATATGCTGCTTACAAGAAACTCACCTCAAACCCAAAGACATGTACAGACTAAAAGTCAAGGGATGGAAAAACATATTTCAAGCAAACAACACTGAGAAGAAAGCAGGGGTTGCAGTACTAATATCAGACAAAATAGACTTCAAAACAAAGAAAGTAACAAGAGATAAAGAAGGACACTACATAATGATAAAGGGCTCAGTCAAACAAGGGGATATAACCATTCTAAATATATATGCACCCAACACCGGAGCACCAGCATATATGAAACAAATACTAACAGAACTAAAGGGGGATATAGACTGCAATGCATTCATTCTAGGAGACTTCAACACACCACTCACCCCAAATGATAGATCCACTGGGCAGAAAATAAGTAAGGACACGGAAGCACTGAACAACACAGTAGAGCAGATGGACCTAATAGACATCTATAGAACTCTACATCCAAAAGCAACAGGATATACATTCTTCTCAAGTGCACATGGAACATTCTCCAGAATAGACCACATACTAGGCCACAAAAAGAGTCTCAGAAAATTCCAAAAGATTGAAATTCTACCAACCAACTTTTCAGACCACAAAGGTATAAAACTAGAAATAAACTGTACAAAGAAAGCAAAGAGGTTCACAAACACATGGAGGCTTAACAACACGCTCCTAAATAATCAAGGGATCAATGACCAAATCAAAATGGAGATCCAGCAATATATGGAAACAAATGACAACAACAACACTAAGCCCCAACTTCTGTGGGACACAGCAAAAGAAGTCTTAAGAGGAAAGTATATAGCAATCCAAGCATATTTAAAAAAGGAAGAGCAATCCCAAATGAATGGTCTAATGTCACAATTATCGAAATTGGAAAAAGAAGAACAGATGAGGCCTAAGGTCAGCAGAAGGAGGGACATAATAACGATCAGAGAAGAAATAAATAAAATTGAGAAGAATAAAACAATAGCAAAAATCAATGAAACCAAGAGCTGGTTCTTCGAGAAAATAAACAAAATAGGTAAGCCTCTAGCCAGACTTATTAAGAAGAAAAGAGAGTCAACACAAATCAACACAAAGAAACGAGAAAGGAAAAATCACGACGGACCCCACAGAAATACAAAGAATTATTAGACAATACTATGAAAACCTATATGCTAACAAGCTGGGAAACCTAGGAGAAATGGACAACTTCCTAGAAAAATACAACCTTCCAAGATTGACCCAGAAAGAAACAGAAAATCTAAACAGACCAATTACCAGCAACGAAATTGAAGCGGTAATCAAAAAGCTACCAAAGAACAAAACCCACGGGCCAGATGGATTTACCTCGGAATTTTATGAGACATACAGGGAAGACATAATACCCATTCTCCTTACAGTTTTCCAAAAAATAGAGGAGGAGGGGATACTCCCAAACTCATTCTATGAAGCTAACATCACCCTAATACCAAAACCAGGCAAAGACCCCACCAAAAAAGAAAATTATAGACCAATATCCCTGATGAACGTAGATGCAAAAATACTCAACAAAATATTAGCAAACCGAATTCAAAAATACATCAAAAGGATCATACACCATGACCAAGTGGGATTCATCCCAGGGATGCAAGGATGGTAGAACATTCGAAAGTCCATCAACATCATCCACCACACCAACAAAAAGAAAGACAAAAACCACATGATCATCTCCATAGATGCTGAAAAAGCATTTGACAAAGTTCAACATCCATTCATGATAAAAACTCTCAGCAAAATGGGAATAGAGGGCAAGTACCTCAACATAATAAAGGCCATCTATGATAAACCCACAGCCAACATTATATTGAACAGCAAGAAGCTGAAAGCATTTCCTCTGAGATGGGGAACTAGACAGGGATGCCCACTCTCCCTACTGTTATTTAACATAGTGCTGGAGGTCCTAGCCACGGCAATGAGACAAAACAAAGAAATACAAGGAATCCAGATTGGTAAAGAACAAGTTAAACTGTCACCTTTTGCAGATGACATGATACTGTACATAAAAAACCCTAAAGACTCCACCCCAAAACTACTAGAACTGATATCGGAATACAGCAAAGTTGCAGGATACAAAATCAACACACAGAAATCTGTGGCTTTCCTATATGCTAACAATGAACCAACAGAAAGAGAAATCAGGAAAACAACTCCATTCACAATTGCATCAAAAAAAATAAAATACCTAGGAATAAACCTAACCAAGGAAGTGAAAGACTTATACTCTGAAAACTACAAGTCACTCTTAAGAGAAATTAAAGGGGACACTAACAGATTGGAACTCATCCCATGCTCGTGGCTAGGAAGAATTAATATCGTCAAAATGGCCATCCTGCCCAAAGCAATATACAGATTTGATGCAATCCCTATGAAACTACCAGCAACATTCTTCAATGAACTGGAACAAATAATTCAAAAATTCATATGGAAACACCAAAGACCCCGAATAGCCAAAGCAATCCTGAGAAAGATGAATAAAGTAGGGGGAATCTCACTCCCCAACTTCAAGCTCTACTATAAAGCCATAGTAATCAAGACAATTTGGTACTGGCACAAGAGCAGAGCCACAGACCAATGGAACAGACTAGAGAATCCAGACATTAACCCAGACATATATGGTCAATTAATATTTGATAAAGGAGCCATGGACATACAATGGCGAAATGACAGTCTCTTCAACAGGTGGTGCTGGCAAAACTGGACAGCTACATGTAGGAGAATGAAACTGGACCATTGTCTAACCCCATATACAAAAGTAAACTCAAAATGGACCTGAATGTAAGTCATGAATGTAAGTCATGAAACCATTAAACTCTTGGAAGAAAACATAGGCAAAAACCTCTTAGACATAAACATGAGTGACCTCTTCTTGAACATATCTCCCTGGGCAAGGAAAACAACAGCAAAAATGAGTAAGTGGGAGTATATTAAGCTGAAAAGCTTCTGTACAGCAAAAGACACCATCAATAGAACAAAAAGGATCCCTACAGTATGGGAGAATATATTTGAAAATGACACATCCAATAAAGGCTTGACGTCCAGAATACATAAAGAGCTCACACGCCTCAACAAACAAAAAACAAATAACCCAATTAAAAAATGGGCAGAGGAACTGAACAGACAGTTCTCCAAAAAAGAAATACAGATGGCCAACAGACACATGAAAAGATGCTCCACATCGCTAATTATCAGACAAATGCAAATTAAAACTACAATGAGGTATCACCTCACACCAGTAAGGATGGCTGCCATCCAAAAGACAAACAACAACAAATGTTGGTGAGGCTGTGGAGAAAAGGGAACCCTCCTACACTGCTGGTGGGAATGTAAGTTAGTTCAACCATTGTGGAAAGCAGTATGGAGGTACATCAAAATGCTCAAAACAGACTTACCATTTGACCCAGGAATTGCACTCCTAGGAATTTACCCTAAGAACGCAGCAATCAAGTTTGAGAAAGACAGATGCACCCCTATGTTAATCGCAGCACTATTTACAATAGCCAAGAATTGGAAGCAACCTAAATGTCCATCGATAGATGAATGGATAAAGAAGATGTGGTACATATACACAATGGAATACTACTCAGCCATAAGAAAAGGGCAAATCCAATCATTTGCAGCAACATGGATGGAGCTGGAGGGTATTATGCTCAGTGAAACAAGCCAAGCGGAGAAAGAGAAATACCAAATGATTTCACTTATCTGTGGAATATAAGAACAAAGGAAAAACTGAAGGAACAAAACAGCAGCAGAATCACAGAACTCAAGAATGGACTAACAGGTACCAAAGGGAAAGGGACTGGGGAGGATGGGTGGGTAGGGAGGGATAAGGGGGGGAGAAGTAGGTGGGTATTAAGATTAACATGCATGGGGGGGTAGGAGAAAAGGGAGGGCTGTACAACACAGAGAAGGCAAGTAGTGATTCTACAACATTTTGCTATGCTGATGGACAGTGACTGTAAAGGGGTTTATAGGGGAGACCTGGTATAGGGGAGAGCCTAGTAAACATAATATTCGTCATGTAAGTGTAGATTAGTGATAGCAAAAAAAAAAAAAAAAAGGGCAGTTCCTGTGTGGTAACCTCCAACGAGTTCTACACAAGGGTATAAAGGGCATATAAAAGTGTAGGCAAAGGGTCTGTTTGTGTTTATACAGAGGATCAAAGCCTAATTGGGCTACCCCGAAAATGAACTAAGATACGATATGAAAAAGAACTTCCAACATCTGCACTCTCTGGAAGACTCATGCCAGAAGATGATCATCAAAAAACCCCAACAAAGATCCACGCACTGCTACAGCTGTAGATGCACTCATCCCACCAGTTCCTGGACTTGCCATGGGAATGAGGAAGGAGATATCTAAGCTGGCCTGTGCATACAGTAAAACAACAAAATTGGACTGGATCTATACTGTTGGAACTCAACCAAGAATTTGGAGAAGTGCAAATTGTAGCGCTCCAAAGTCTTACAACTACAAACTATTTACTGTTAAAAGAACATATGGCATGTGAACAGTCCCCAGGAATGGGTTGTTTTAATTTGTCTGATTTCTCTCAGACTGTTCAAGTTCAGTTGGACAATATCCACCATATCATAGATAAGTTTTCACAAATGCCTAAGGTGCCTAACTGGTTTTCTTGGTTTCACTGCAGATGGCTGGTAATTACAGATATGCTTTGGTTATGTAACTATACTCCTATTATGTTAATGTGTGTGTGCAATTTAAGTAGTAGCTTAAAACCTATACATGCTGAAGTTACTCTACAAGAAGATATATCAAAGAAATAATCAATCTTCCCATGTTTTCTTCCGCCTGCTACTTCTATAGCTTTTCTTCTTCCTTCCTAATTACAACCCTTAAATAGAATTCGTGCCTCATATCAAATTTACCGAGTATCATAATTCTTCCAAGTGGTAAAGATACCTCAAGACAAATGCTGGGCATAGAAGCCACAGGGCATAAATAGGCAAAGAAGTAAAAAGCTAACTTTTTCAAACAATAAGGCTTCTCTCTCACTTACCAACTTCACATTTCCCTGTATGGCCCCGGAAGATGACTGGTTAGCCAGAGACGGGTAAGATTCCTCAAGGGAGGAACAACCTAAGACAGGCACAGTCGCAGGGGGGCCATCAGGTGAGAAATTGGGGATCAACAGAGGTGAGGCTTAGAACCTCACCCCCCCGTTCTGAGAGAAATCTTCTGCATACGTGGATGTTTTATTGCCCTGGTCTAGCTTGGATTAACACATAGTCTATAGGCACACACCTGATCATCTACATGTGCTCTCTTACAACACTAAACTATGTTTTCTACCTTTATCTTGTATCTACCTACCACTTCAGCATTTTATTAAAAATAATAATAATAAAGAGAGAAATGTGGTATCCACATATAAATCAAGTATAAAAACCAAATGAGTATTCATATTTGAACTGACTGTTTATAGTTCACAATGAATGAGCAAAACCGAAAGTTTCTGTGATGACTGCCCTTGTACTGTTCACTATGTAACTTATTCATTATGTAAGAATTTGTTCTACATGTAAAAACTTGTTTGTTATGCCTCAGAAGATTGGAGACTGACAAAAATTAGGCTTGGGGTGGAATAATGATTGTGCATTGAGCATTGACTCCCCTATACAGAATTTTATTGTCGTTATCAACCATTTGATCAATAAATATGAGAGATGACCTCACAAAAAAAAAAAAAAAAAAAAAGAAGGACAGACTTCCAATGGTAAAATAAATTAGTAACCGGGATGTAATGTATAGCATAAGGAATATAGTCAAGATATTGTAACAGCCTGGTAGGGTGATAGCTGGAACCTAGAATTATGTATATAAATGTTCTACCACTGTGTTGTACACTTGAAACTCATGTAATGTAATACTGTGTGTCAACTACCCTTCAATAAAAAATAATTATTTAAAAAAAAAAAAAAGTTGTTTCAGTAGGGTAGGTAAATCTAGTTTTGTTTACCTAGTCTTGGTTGGAAGCTTCAAAGTATTGGCCTGCCTATCATCTTGATTCTAGGAGTATTTTGTGTATTTCCATTGCAAGCCTTTTGACAAATATACATATTAAAATATCTTCTTCCATTCTGGGATTTGTTTTTGTACTCTCTTAAATGTGATTTTGGGTGAAGATATGTTCTCAATTTTAACGTTGCCCACTATCTCACTTTTTTAATTCTAGGATTCATGCTTTCCATGTTTAACTGTCCTGAAGTTAAGAAGATAGTTTTCTATGTTTTTGTTTAGAAATGTTTTAGTTGTTTCACTTCAATTTTTAAATCTACAAATCATTTGCATTGATTTTTGAATATGCAGTGATTTATTTTTTTCCATATGCATATTCAATTGACCCAGCTCAACTTATTGAAAAGTCTATCAATTGCCCACTCTACTGCATCATTTTAATGACCATTTGTCATCAATTTAACGACCATTTATGTGTTGGTCTGTTTTTTGACTTTTTGTACATGTAGTTTTAACCTCAGTCTGATAAATAGCATTCATCTGAAGCAGTCATCTCATAATTTCCAGTTTAAAAGAAAAGTGAGTTTTCTTAAGTACTATAAGTTTTGACTTAGTAGAATATTGTTGCTCATCCAAAATAAAGTCAGTGTAAACTCCAGAAATGTGAAAAGGTAATAATTATATTAAATAACTCTAATACAATTTCATATAATGTTTTTATGTCACAATCACAAAGGCATTTTGGTTTACATTTTACAAAATAAAAACTCTTTTAACCCAGTTAGTAATATTAGGTTATTACAAGATTACTGGGTTATTGCCGAAATATTAGGTGAGAAATAAAAATTATGCAACTCAATGTTATCATACGCTGTTTAAATTTATCATAGTCCCTAATAAGTGTAATTGTTATGTACTAAAAGCAAACATTTTACTCCTTTGTCAAAACACCATCTTCTTGTCGGTTATACTATTTCAGTCTTATTCCAAGGGTATTTTCATCAAAGATTATTTAAACAAAACTTCCTTAGAAATGTTTAGATGTGTGAAAATGTCAACTTCTAAAGTTTAAAGTTATTTGTTAATTAAAAATATTACATGGCAGGGGCGGAAGATGGCGGCATGAGTAGAGCAGCGTAAATCTCCTCCCAAAACAACATATATCTATGAAAATATAACAAAGACAACCCTTCCTAGAATAAAGACCAGAGGACACAGGACAATATCCAGACCACATCCGCACCTGAGAGAACCCAGCCTCTCTCGAAGGGGGTAAGATACAAGTCCCGGCACGGCGGGAGCCAAGCGCCTCTTCCCCCAGCTCCCGGCGGGAGAAGAATAGGCAGAGCGGGAGGGAGACGGAGCACAGGGCTGCCGAACACCCAGCCCCAGACATCCGGGCCAGAGTGCAGGGCCCTCGATACTAGGAAAACAGGGCAGCAAGAACAGTGAGTGGGCACTGGAGGCCGGATGCCGGAGGACATAAGAAAAGCGCGCGACCATTTTTTTTTTTTTTTTTTTGCTTTTTTGCTCTTTTGTTTTGGCGAACGCTTTTTGGAAGTCTTAAAGGGATAGGGACCCCAATACTAGGGAAACAGGGCAGCAAGACCGGTGAGCAGAGGCCTGAGGCTGGCACCGGAGAATAAAGAAAAATGAGTTACCACCTTTCTTTCTAATTAAAAAAAAATTTTTTTTTTAATTTAAAAATTTTTTTCTTTTTCTTTTTTTTTTTTTTGTGTGTTCGTTGTTTTGTTTTGGTGGGTGCTTTTTGGAAGTCTTAAAGGGACAGGGCGGGACACTTAATCCAGAGGTAGGGAATCCGGGGATCTCTGGGCACCCTAACCCCTGGGCTGCAGGGAACACGGAGGCCCCTTACAGAGATAAATAGCCTCCCAGCAGCTCCTGCTCCAACGCGACTCCACCACTTTGGAGTACCTGCCCGAGCCAGGCCACGCCCACAGCAACAGCGGAGATTAGCTCCATAGCAGCCGGGCAGGAAGCAGAAACCCTGTCTGCGCGCAGCTGCGCAGCACAAGCCACTAGAGGTCGCTGTTCTCCCAGGAGAGGAGGGCCACAAACCAACAAGAAAGGAAGTCCTTCCAGCCGTCACTCCTCCCAGCTCTGCAAACTATTCCTATCACCATGAAAAGGCAAAGCTACAGGCAGACAAAGATCACAGAGACAACACCAGAGAAGGAGACAGACCTAACCAGTCTTCCTGAAAAAGAATTCAAAATAAGAATCATAAACATGCTGACAGAGATGAAGAGAAATACGCAAGAGAAATGGGATGAAGTCCGGAGGGAGATCACAGATGCCAGAAAGGAGATCGCAGAAATGAAACAAACTCTGGAAGGGTTTATAAGCAGAATGGATAGAATGCAAGAGGCCATTGATGGAATTGAAATCAGAGAACAGGAACGCATAGAAGCTGACATAGAGAGAGACAAAAGGATCTCCAGGAATGAAACAATATTAAGAGAACTGTGTGACCAATCCAAAAGTAACAATATCCGTATTATAGGGGTCCCAGAAGAAGAAGAGAGAGGAAAAGAGATGGAAAGTATCTTAGAAGAAATAATTGCTGAAAACTTCCCCAAACTGGGGGAGGAAATAATCGAACAGACCACGGAAATACACAGAACCCCCAACAGAAAGGATCCAAGGAGGACAACATCAAGACACATAATAATTAAAATGGCAAAGATCAAGGACAAGGAAAGAGTTTTAAAGGCAGCTAGAGAGAAAAAGGTCACCTATAAAGGGAAACCCATCAGGCTAACATCAGATTTCTCAACAGAAACCCTACATACAGGCCAGAAGAGAATGGCATGATATATTAAATGCAATGAAACAGAAGGGCCTTGAACCAAGGATACTGTATCCAGCACGACTATCATTCAAATATGATGGTGGGATTAAACAATTCCCAGACAAACAAAAGCTGAGGGAATTTGCTTTCCACAAACCACCTCTACAGAACATCTTACAGGGACTGCTCTAGATGGGAGCACTCCTAGAAAGAGCACAGAATAAAACACCCAACATATGAAGAATCGAGGAAGAGGAACAAGAAGGGAGAGAAGAAAAGAATCTCCAGACAGTGTACATAACAGCTCAATAAGCGAGCTAAGTTAGGCAGTAAGATAATAAAGAGGCTAACCTTGAACCTTTGGTAACCACGAATTTAAAGCCTGCAATGGCAATAAGTACATATCTTTCAATAGTCACCCTAAATGTTAATGGGTTGAATGCACCAATCAAAAGACACAGAGTAACAGAATGGATAAAAAAGCAAGACCCATCTATATGCTGCTTACAAGAAACTCACCTCAAACCCAAAGACATGTACAGACTAAAAGTCAAGGGATGGAAAAACATATTTCAAGCAAACAACACTGAGAAGAAAGCAGGGGTTGCAGTACTAATATCAGACAAAATAGACTTCAAAACAAAGAAAGTAACAAGAGATAAAGAAGGACACTACATAATGATAAAGGGCTCAGTCAAACAAGGGGATATAACCATTCTAAATATATATGCACCCAACACCGGAGCACCAGCATATATGAAACAAATACTAACAGAACTAAAGGGGGATATAGACTGCAATGCATTCATTCTAGGAGACTTCAACACACCACTCACCCCAAATGATAGATCCACTGGGCAGAAAATAAGTAAGGACACGGAAGCACTGAACAACACAGTAGAGCAGATGGACCTAATAGACATCTATAGAACTCTACATCCAAAAGCAACAGGATATACATTCTTCTCAAGTGCACATGGAACATTCTCCAGAATAGACCACATACTAGGCCACAAAAAGAGTCTCAGAAAATTCCAAAAGATTGAAATTCTACCAACCAACTTTTCAGACCACAAAGGTATAAAACTAGAAATAAACTGTACAAAGAAAGCAAAGAGGTTCACAAACACATGGAGGCTTAACAACACGCTCCTAAATAATCAAGGGATCAATGACCAAATCAAAATGGAGATCCAGCAATATATGGAAACAAATGACAACAACAACACTAAGCCCCAACTTCTGTGGGACACAGCAAAAGAAGTCTTAAGAGGAAAGTATATAGCAATCCAAGCATATTTAAAAAAGGAAGAGCAATCCCAAATGAATGGTCTAATGTCACAATTATCGAAATTGGAAAAAGAAGAACAGATGAGGCCTAAGGTCAGCAGAAGGAGGGACATAATAACGATCAGAGAAGAAATAAATAAAATTGAGAAGAATAAAACAATAGCAAAAATCAATGAAACCAAGAGCTGGTTCTTCGAGAAAATAAACAAAATAGGTAAGCCTCTAGCCAGACTTATTAAGAAGAAAAGAGAGTCAACACAAATCAACACAAAGAAACGAGAAAGGAAAAATCACGACGGACCCCACAGAAATACAAAGAATTATTAGACAATACTATGAAAACCTATATGCTAACAAGCTGGGAAACCTAGGAGAAATGGACAACTTCCTAGAAAAATACAACCTTCCAAGATTGACCCAGAAAGAAACAGAAAATCTAAACAGACCAATTACCAGCAACGAAATTGAAGCGGTAATCAAAAAGCTACCAAAGAACAAAACCCACGGGCCAGATGGATTTACCTCGGAATTTTATGAGACATACAGGGAAGACATAATACCCATTCTCCTTACAGTTTTCCAAAAAATAGAGGAGGAGGGGATACTCCCAAACTCATTCTATGAAGCTAACATCACCCTAATACCAAAACCAGGCAAAGACCCCACCAAAAAAGAAAATTATAGACCAATATCCCTGATGAACGTAGATGCAAAAATACTCAACAAAATATTAGCAAACCGAATTCAAAAATACATCAAAAGGATCATACACCATGACCAAGTGGGATTCATCCCAGGGATGCAAGGATGGTAGAACATTCGAAAGTCCATCAACATCATCCACCACACCAACAAAAAGAAAGACAAAAACCACATGATCATCTCCATAGATGCTGAAAAAGCATTTGACAAAGTTCAACATCCATTCATGATAAAAACTCTCAGCAAAATGGGAATAGAGGGCAAGTACCTCAACATAATAAAGGCCATCTATGATAAACCCACAGCCAACATTATATTGAACAGCGAGAAGCTGAAAGCATTTCCTCTGAGATGGGGAACTAGACAGGGATGCCCACTCTCCCTACTGTTATTTAACATAGTGCTGGAGGTCCTAGCCACGGCAATGAGACAAAACAAAGAAATACAAGGAATCCAGATTGGTAAAGAACAAGTTAAACTGTCACCTTTTGCAGATGACATGATACTGTACATAAAAAACCCTAAAGACTCCACCCCAAAACTACTAGAACTGATATCGGAATACAGCAAAGTTGCAGGATACAAAATCAACACACAGAAATCTGTGGCTTTCCTATATGCTAACAATGAACCAACAGAAAGAGAAATCAGGAAAACAACTCCATTCACAATTGCATCAAAAAAAATAAAATACCTAGGAATAAACCTAACCAAGGAAGTGAAAGACTTATACTCTGAAAACTACAAGTCACTCTTAAGAGAAATTAAAGGGGACACTAACAGATGGAAACTCATCCCATGCTCGTGGCTAGGAAGAATTAATATCGTCAAAATGGCCATCCTGCCCAAAGCAATATACAGATTTGATGCAATCCCTATGAAACTACCAGCAACATTCTTCAATGAACTGGAACAAATAATTCAAAAATTCATATGGAAACACCAAAGACCCCGAATAGCCAAAGCAATCCTGAGAAAGATGAATAAAGTAGGGGGAATCTCACTCCCCAACTTCAAGCTCTACTATAAAGCCATAGTAATCAAGACAATTTGGTACTGGCACAAGAGCAGAGCCACAGACCAATGGAACAGACTAGAGAATCCAGACATTAACCCAGACATATATGGTCAATTAATATTTGATAAAGGAGCCATGGACATACAATGGCGAAATGACAGTCTCTTCAACAGGTGGTGCTGGCAAAACTGGACAGCTACATGTAGGAGAATGAAACTGGACCATTGTCTAACCCCATATACAAAAGTAAACTCAAAATGGACCTGAATGTAAGTCATGAATGTAAGTCATGAAACCATTAAACTCTTGGAAGAAAACATAGGCAAAAACCTCTTAGACATAAACATGAGTGACCTCTTCTTGAACATATCTCCCTGGGCAAGGAAAACAACAGCAAAAATGAGTAAGTGGGAGTATATTAAGCTGAAAAGCTTCTGTACAGCAAAAGACACCATCAATAGAACAAAAAGGATCCCTACAGTATGGGAGAATATATTTGAAAATGACACATCCAATAAAGGCTTGACGTCCAGAATACATAAAGAGCTCACACGCCTCAACAAACAAAAAACAAATAACCCAATTAAAAAATGGGCAGAGGAACTGAACAGACAGTTCTCCAAAAAAGAAATACAGATGGCCAACAGACACATGAAAAGATGCTCCACATCGCTAATTATCAGACAAATGCAAATTAAAACTACAATGAGGTATCACCTCACACCAGTAAGGATGGCTGCCATCCAAAAGACAAACAACAACAAATGTTGGTGAGGCTGTGGAGAAAAGGGAACCCTCCTACACTGCTGGTGGGAATGTAAGTTAGTTCAACCATTGTGGAAAGCAGTATGGAGGTACATCAAAATGCTCAAAACAGACTTACCATTTGACCCAGGAATTGCACTCCTAGGAATTTACCCTAAGAACGCAGCAATCAAGTTTGAGAAAGACAGATGCACCCCTATGTTAATCGCAGCACTATTTACAATAGCCAAGAATTGGAAGCAACCTAAATGTCCATCGATAGATGAATGGATAAAGAAGATGTGGTACATATACACAATGGAATACTACTCAGCCATAAGAAAAGGGCAAATCCAATCATTTGCAGCAACATGGATGGAGCTGGAGGGTATTATGCTCAGTGAAACAAGCCAAGCGGAGAAAGAGAAATACCAAATGATTTCACTTATCTGTGGAATATAAGAACAAAGGAAAAACTGAAGGAACAAAACAGCAGCAGAATCACAGAACTCAAGAATGGACTAACAGGTACCAAAGGGAAAGGGACTGGGGAGGATGGGTGGGTAGGGAGGGAGGGATAAGGGGGGGAGAAGTAGGTGGGTATTAAGATTAACATGCATGGGGGGGTAGGAGAAAAGGGAGGGCTGTACAACACAGAGAAGGCAAGTAGTGATTCTACAACATTTTGCTATGCTGATGGACAGTGACTGTAAAGGGGTTTATAGGGGAGACCTGGTATAGGGGAGAGCCTAGTAAACATAATATTCGTCATGTAAGTGTAGATTAGTGATAGCAAAAAAAAAAAAAAAAGGGCAGTTCCTGTGTGGTAACCTCCAACGAGTTCTACACAAGGGTATAAAGGGCATATAAAAGTGTAGGCAAAGGGTCTGTTTGTGTTTATACAGAGGATCAAAGCCTAATTGGGCTACCCCGAAAATGAACTAAGATACGATATGAAAAAGAACTTCCAACATCTGCACTCTCTGGAAGACTCATGCCAGAAGATGATCATCAAAAAACCCCAACAAAGATCCACGCACTGCTACAGCTGTAGATGCACTCATCCCACCAGTTCCTGGACTTGCCATGGGAATGAGGAAGGAGATATCTAAGCTGGCCTGTGCATACAGTAAAACAACAAAATTGGACTGGATCTATACTGTTGGAACTCAACCAAGAATTTGGAGAAGTGCAAATTGTAGCGCTCCAAAGTCTTACAACTACAAACTATTTACTGTTAAAAGAACATATGGCATGTGAACAGTCCCCAGGAATGGGTTGTTTTAATTTGTCTGATTTCTCTCAGACTGTTCAAGTTCAGTTGGACAATATCCACCATATCATAGATAAGTTTTCACAAATGCCTAAGGTGCCTAACTGGTTTTCTTGGTTTCACTGCAGATGGCTGGTAATTACAGATATGCTTTGGTTATGTAACTATACTCCTATTATGTTAATGTGTGTGTGCAATTTAAGTAGTAGCTTAAAACCTATACATGCTGAAGTTACTCTACAAGAAGATATATCAAAGAAATAATCAATCTTCCCATGTTTTCTTCCGCCTGCTACTTCTATAGCTTTTCTTCTTCCTTCCTAATTACAACCCTTAAATAGAATTCGTGCCTCATATCAAATTTACCGAGTATCCTAATTCTTCCAAGTGGTAAAGATACCTCAAGACAAATGCTGGGCATAGAAGCCACAGGGCATAAATAGGCAAAGAAGTAAAAAGCTAACTTTTTCAAACAATAAGGCTTCTCTCTCACTTACCAACTTCACATTTCCCTGTATGGCCCCGGAAGATGACTGGTTAGCCAGAGACGGGTAAGATTCCTCAAGGGAGGAACAACCTAAGACAGGCACAGTCGCAGGGGGGCCATCAGGTGAGAAATTGGGGATCAACAGAGGTGAGGCTTAGAACCTCACCCCCCCGTTCTGAGAGAAATCTTCTGCATACGTGGATGTTTTATTGCCCTGGTCTAGCTTGGATTAACACATAGTCTATAGGCACACACCTGATCATCTACATGTGCTCTCTTACAACACTAAACTATGTTTTCTACCTTTATCTTGTATCTACCTACCACTTCAGCATTTTATTAAAAATAATAATAATAAAGAGAGAAATGTGGTATCCACATATAAATCAAGTATAAAAACCAAATGAGTATTCATATTTGAACTGACTGTTTATAGTTCACAATGAATGAGCAAAACCGAAAGTTTCTGTGATGACTGCCCTTGTACTGTTCACTATGTAACTTATTCATTATGTAAGAATTTGTTCTACATGTAAAAACTTGTTTGTTATGCCTCAGAAGATTGGAGACTGACAAAAATTAGGCTTGGGGTGGAATAATGATTGTGCATTGAGCATTGACTCCCCTATACAGAATTTTATTGTCGTTATCAACCATTTGATCAATAAATATGAGAGATGCCCTCACAAAAAAAAAAAAAAAAAAAAAGAAGGACAGACTTCCAATGGTAAAATAAATTAGTAACCGGGATGTAATGTATAGCATAAGGAATATAGTCAAGATATTGTAACAGCCTGGTAGGGTGATAGCTGGAACCTAGAATTATGTATATAAATGTTCTACCACTGTGTTGTACACT